>NW_015150752.1:532339-536205 GCF_000732505.1 Cyprinodon variegatus
AAAGTAAGCCTACTGTTTTTTCTAAACCATATCAAAAAGTTTCTTGCCATCAACATAAATACCTGAAACTTTTTATATCCTTTTTCTTATTTAGTTTCTTTTCTTATTTTGTTGCACTTAGTTCCTGCTTGTGTTTGAAGTGAATCTTTTTGATTCTTATACCATAAAAAAACATTCATTCCAATTCTCCCTTTATTTCACCCTAACAAGCCACAAAGAGGGATTTAAAGTTCATGTGTGGGTACACGTGCCATCCATTCTCTGAGATGATGCAGAAAACCAGCGAGTGCAGTAATGGCCCTTAATTGTGATTGAGGCTCTGACATTAGAGCAGGAAAAATCAATGCAGTTCTTTTGGATAGATCATTCTCTTTAGGTGCACACATCCATGCCTGGGTCTCAATATTTCTTATGCATCCCAAGTATCAACTGAGCAAGGCCCAGCATGCCTGGCTTTTATGAGGATTGTTTCATCCCCCCGCATAGCTATCGAAACTAACACACAAAGAGAAGCCTGTAATCAGCTGTCCATCAATCAGTTCCTAGGTTCCTGGGTTGTGATAATGCAGCAACCTAGCAACAAAACTGAAGTAAAGTAAACAGATTCTGTGGCCTGTTAGAGGATTTAATAATTGCATCACTTCTGTTTGGTTTATTGCCTCTTAGTCAGCCAGCATATGGTGTTGAGATACACCATTAAAGCATCACAAACTCCCAGCATTGTTGGTCTGCAAATGCATGAAACAACAGTATACATACTTGGTTGCTCTTTTGTTAGTTCTGTCAATCTAAGAGTAAAGTTAGGGACATATGATTTGATTCATAAATTGGACAGTCTTGTAATTCTTTACAGTTTGATTCAAAGCAGATTCATCTATTAAAGAAAGTGGGAGTGACCATTTACCTGTTTCTGTACAGTTCTCAAAGGAAAACGATTAAATGGGCAGATAAGATGTCACAGAAAATGGATATCATGGTTGGCAACATTTAGCAAAATTTAGCCCATTTACAGATATAACACAAATGTGCTATATTTCTAAATGGGCTGAAAAGCAGAAGAAACCAAAACGTATCTTTATGCT
Source organism: Cyprinodon variegatus (assembly GCF_000732505.1). Taxonomy (NCBI): domain Eukaryota; kingdom Metazoa; phylum Chordata; class Actinopteri; order Cyprinodontiformes; family Cyprinodontidae; genus Cyprinodon; species Cyprinodon variegatus. The sequence continues at coordinate 533,422 of NW_015150752.1, forward strand.
CTAGAGCACACAATATTGGACACTTTGTGTGATAGACAGAAAGGACGTCAATTTCTAAGTAAACCTATCAGGAGTTGAGTAGAAGGAGCAAGGATTATGATTTGTTGAAGAAAGTTTCAGCAGAATGTCTTTTATTTTGGAAACAATGTTATGGTTTCATCAGACTTGTTTCTGCAAATGAGAACCAAGGAGTTGATCAGACGGATGGTTTAAATTCTTATCGTGACAAAAAACAAAAAAGCAGTTTGCCATCGGTGGCATAAGAGTTATGGTTATAAATAAAAATAAACAGTACCACTAGCTGAAGGGGGGGTCGTCCGCTCACAAAGTAGGTCTGTTCAGACTGAAATTAGACAGGCAGAAGATGTGTGGGGCAAACCAAAGCCACATTTACACGCTCACTAAAAGGTCTAAAAATTAAATAAAGAAAACATTTTGTTGCCACCGCTGGCTGCTCAAGTGACACCAAAATCTCAAATGATAACTTTACTCTTGAAACATTTACTTAGTAGAGCTTTGGATACGTGGGTGGTGGAGATTTTGTGCCCACAAAGATCAACCAGGCTATGGCGGATAGCATCAACACACGTGGCTGCTAGTTATACCCCTCTAATACTCACACACCTATTCCCTACCTAAAAAGATCTCCTTTTGGAGGTCAGACTTCCTAACATAGAACCCAAATTCTATGGAAACACATTTACCAGAACCACAAAATGAACACTTTCCATTTTCAGCTAGGAAACTATTTAGTTTCATTCACATATTCAAATTCCTTTGAGTGTAGTAATAAGAATGGAGCAGACAAGCAGTTGAGTTAAAAACGCATCAACCCACCCACCACACAGTGACTGCATCTGACTTTACTGGAAACAGAGGATAGGCAAGAGAGAAACAAGAGAAAGGCAAAGGAAGGAGGGAGTTCAAAGATCAGAAAACAGATGTAACTCCTCTCTAAATGACTAACACATGTGAGAACACCCCCACATACAAAATGCAATCACCCAGCTCAGCACTTCTATCCTTATGACTATCCTATTTCAACTACTTTACCTAAAGGTAAGTTTACCTCCACACTGTTTGCAAGAATGTCCTAAGGCCTCCACCCAGCAAATACACAGAATCTGGCTCCAGCTGGGTTCCTTTTCTTCCACCCTCTTGTTTGCTCAGCGTTAAAGTTTGACCAACAGAAAATGCCACAGCTTCAAGAAGATGCAGAAACACTTGACAGTTGGTCACCCCGCCTGCATGACAGCACATGGTTGGCAGCTCTTTGACACAGACAGTCATTGCTGATCTCATTCAGATGAATCAAATTGTTTATATCTTTTATTTATTTATTTTTTCCTGGCTAAAGTTTGTTTTGTAACATAACTCCAAGTAAACAAAACAGCGTGAAGACTGGGTTAGTGATTCTGTGCGTTATGCTCAAACGTAATCTCCATGCATCCGCTTTAAAAAACAAACAAAAAAAGATTGCAAACAAATCTATTCATCCCCCCCCTTTAAATATTAGACTGCCATTCTGTCCTGAGGTGGATCGGACAGTCTGTGCGCGCTGAACAATAACAACACCAACGTGTTTGTTCTGCGCTGTCCCGGGGCCACAGTCCCGTGCCGCAACAATAGCAGACAATGAAGCAAGAGTTTGTGTTTTTGCCATCTCATTCTACCTCCATCCAAACTCGTTACTTTTTGGTTTTTAAAGTAAACCAACCAACCTAAACCACCAGGCTCTGCTCGGTGGGACAGACAGCTGAAACGTGCTGCTTTTGTTAGTGCGCTTGTGAAACAACCCCCTTACGATAGAGCAGAGGAGGAGAAAAAAATAAATAAAAACCAAAGACACACACATACACCTACCTCAAAGTAGAACCCGACGCGACTTTTTTCCCCCTTCTTCTATTATTTAAAATGACAAAGTGCTTCGAGCACCATTAGTGCGCCTCCCGGTCCGGATCACTTCTTCGGTCCGAGGTGTGTCTCCTTGGGTAGAAACTGTTCAATAGCCTGAGCGCGCACCACACACACACACGGCGAGCGCTCATAGAAATTGTAAATTTAAAGTAGGAGGGAGGGTTTACTGTGACGCAATCTGCAGACCCCTCCTCCTTTAACCGCTTCTTTTCTTTCATATGCTCGTGGGTTTGGATGAGAGGGGGGACCCCACGAGCTGAGGGCGGGGCGGAGAGAGCGCGCCTGCAGCTCTATTAAAAAAAACCGCATTTCCTTTGAAAAGTCACTTATTAAAGAGAATAAAGAAGTAAGAAATAAGGTTTTTACGAGGGGTATGTCTGCTAATATAAAACCATAAAAATGATGAAGTAAAGCTTCATTCCACCAAGTTGACAAAAAAAAGTGTGAAATAAAAATGCAAATCCATCCATCCATCCATCCATCCATCCATCCATCCATCCATCCATCCATCCATCCATTCAATTCAATTCAGTTTATTTATATAGGGCCAATTCACAACACATATCATCTAAAGGCACTTTACAGTTCACCAGATCATACAGTCAAACTGATTCAAAGTTTTCTATCTTAGGAAAACCAGTTGAGTGCATCAACTCACTGACTCTTTGGCAATCCCTCACACTAAGCATGCTTGTAGCAACAGTGGAGAGGAAAAACTCCCTTTTAACAGGAAGAAACCTCTAACAGAACCAGGCTCAATGTGAGCGACCATCTGCCGAGGCCGACTGCAGATCTGTCCGTCCATCCATCCATCCATCCATCCATCCGTCCGTCCATCCATCCATCCATCCATCCATCCATCCATCC
>NW_015150752.1:536442-598501 GCF_000732505.1 Cyprinodon variegatus
ATCTATCTATCTATCTATCTATCTATCTATCTATCTATCTATCTATCTATCTATCTATCTATCTATCTATCTATCTATCTAGAGATAGACACAAACCTCCCATGACCCCAATATTTTTACATAATCTGTTAAATATAATATACCATATTTCTGCATTCTTTCCTTTGATCACAACAGATCAGAATTCTGCATGCTGCTGCCACACAGTAAATATCCAGAGTATTCTGTCTGATAAAGAATAATCTTCTTATCACACAGGGGTCTGTGCATCTACTTATCCAGCCCCCTTCTGTTAAACTGACTCACTAAAACCCCTATTTTCAACCTGAGCATCACCTCGGACTGCTTGGCTTATTTTGAGGACAATCGACCAGCAAATCCCCCTAAAAGGTATTTATTTTGAATTCAGTCTCTGGAGGAGGAAGTGTCTGCTCAACATGAGTAACAGGTTTACAGGAAATCACAGGGAAAAAGTAGCATAAAACACCCGAAGCCTCCATTTGGAGTTTACACTAAGGGGGAAAAGGGGACAACACAAACGTAAGACATCCCTACGTACTTTCTCATAATTTAGGAGAGGGCTGACTAAGAGAGTTGTGCTGAACAATAGGATGAGTCATGGGTCATCATGGACAGAGAGGATACTCCCTACAGTGACCACCATACTCACAACTCCTCTGGAGCAGGAAACAGATGTTCAAAAAATGTGTTAGTGTGGATGCATGCTGATGGTCGTGTCCCTGAGACTAAAATTGTCTAAAGACAGTTTTAATTTCAAGCAAATGTATGCATGCCAGGCCTCAATGCTTTTCCAATGTATTCTATTCTAATTGTGTAATGTCTGAAAAATTGTGTATAGCCACAATGAGTATGGGAGTGGAGACGTGCATCATCATGACACCATGTTTTGAGAATGTAGCTGAAGAAAATAACAGATTTTATTGTTTTGGAAAGAGCTGATCAAGAATGGCTTCATTTTTGGATTACAAAGCAGCAGCTCCACAGCAGTAGGAAAACTGGAAACCTTCAGTAAAGTTCTTTAAAAGCTTGAACCACAGTTTAGGCTTACTTGGCAAACAGTACTTAAGAGAGTAGCTGTATGTTTCGGAAACTATCCCTCCTAAAAAGTATTCACATCTCAGGGGAATGTCACATTATAGCCTCAAACTTCTTAATTTTCTTTACAGGATTGTATCTCCTAACTTTAATAAAAGCTTTTCCACACCTTGCTTCGTGAGTTGCTTGGTATTCATGATGCTTTTTTATTCAGTAATGATATCTAATAAACCTTTGTAGCCTGCACAGAAGGGGTGCGCTTATATTGAAATCAAATCACACTCGTGAATCTGCTTTTGGACTTTTCAAGGCATTTTATTTATTTCTTTTAAACAGGGGCATCAAACAAAAACGGGGTTGCATAATGCACATTAAAATCTGTAATATAATGCACTGAAGTATGTACTACTTTAATGTTGACACAACATTCAGCATTTATCTTTTTACTGGGAAATATTTAAAAATCTAAGGGTTATGAATACTTTTGCAAAGCACTCTATGTCCCAAAATCCTGAACACTTTCTTATATGTAATCATGAGCTTTCATTCTGAACAGTTAACACAAACTCCCCCAAGTTTCTTTCTTTTTTTTCTTTTTTTTTATCTATACCGGAACACATTGCACTCAGCAGAAGTATTGCCACAGGTGGCACAAACCCATTCCACATTGCTATGGCAACAAAACTTTTTGAAATGAGGCGAAGTGAAACAGGTTGAACAGCGGAGACGTTGCGTTTGTCAGTTTCCGTTTGTTCCCGCAAGTGGTTTCATGCAGGTTTCTTTAAAAATTCAGGGAAGTTTTTCTTAACCACAGCCGCATGGGTGTAAAACACCCAAAGACTGATTTGAGTTGAGTTTTTTTACATAATTTTTTTTTCTCGCAACTTAACCTCTATTTGTGAATATTGTTTACAGTAAGCAACTTGTACTTGAAACCTGACTGGTACTTTGCACCCTAACTCCTACTAGATGTTTGGTGCCACAAGTTGGAAATAATAATTTTTAAAGATTTAGAAAAAATAACTTGTGCAAAATAAAACTAGTGCGAGCTCTTACTGCTTCCATCCATCTTACAGTGCTGAAATCTTCTGACTGTTGACTTCGACCAATATTCTGTCATTGTTTCAGGTTTTCCCATGGTGTGTGCAAATCCTTGTCTGCAGTATGTGTGCAAGTGCCCTTATTTTCCTTTCATCTGGTGTTTTATGACTTCAAACCAGGTATTGTCGTTATCTAATAACCATGGCGACGTTATGTAAATAGAGCAGGTCTTCAAACCAGTTCTACCCTATATTGTTTTCCTCTGTAAAACTGGTCTAAATAAATATAAAATATTCAAAAATGAGAATGATGTCTGAACACTTTTTAAAGGTGGTTGATGCTGATAGTGTAAAGGAGATGTTGTAAATATTTGCGTGTGGATGTGGCGAGTGTAACCAGCAGCATGTTTGACCTACTTATGAATGACAGGGTCTTTATAGCAGCCAAGCACTCACCACGTGTAAAGGCAGCCTATGTTCAAAAGTTCTCAGCTGAGTCAGAGATGGTCTTTATTAAAAGAAGCCGTCACATGTCTAGTTTTTTGCTCTCCTAACCTGATGTAATCCATTTTTTCCACCCTCTCCTTCCTCACATCTAGCGGAAAAACAGCTGAATAGGAAATCACAAGAAAATGTGAACTTAAGTAATACTCCAAATGGTTTACTAGAAATTTCCAGTTATTTCCTTGGAGTTGACCTGAAGCCTTTTTTGAGCAAATTTGCAAGTGTCCGGTGTTCAAGCTTTAGATGATGTTTAATAAGGTTGTTTATTCAATAAAACTGGATAACCCTACCATTCTTAGTCTGTCTGTCTTAGAGCTGTCCAATGCTTGAGGTAATGCATTCAGCTGTTCCTGCCTTTCCCTCTCTTGCCTGTGAGTGTTCAGCCAAAGTTCAGTTAATTCAATCACTGCTGGATGACTCACAAACGTCCCTTTTCCCCACCGATACTCAAAGGAACAGGAACAGAGTTACACACACACACACACACATAGAAACCTACACACCCAAGATGGCTCGCTCCAAGTGGTTTGTGAGGTCAGTGCTGCATCAGCCTCCCAGTACACTTGTGAAATAATTTCTCCTTCAAATTCATTAGCCACTTCCCTTCTACTTCTCTTTTATAAAGTGATATGCATACATGCTTTGTCATTGTGCATTCTTACTTATGTATATTCCCCTTCCATTCTGTGCTCCTTGACACAAACAAAACAATCTGTTGACTTTATTGGGATGGTTAGGAGAAAAGATCTCCAATGTTTAAATACACCTTGCCAGTACAGAGTTGGACCCTTTTTTCTCCCTAGAAAATGGCTCAGAGACATTCATTGGATGTTTCGGACAATGGAATAAAGAATTATCAGATCAAGCAACATTTTTTACGATTTCTTAATGTTCAACCATGATGCAACTACCAAAAAAACGCAGCAACAGCTTTATATTCCTAGTTGACAGTGGTCCTCTGCTGCTTCTGTTTTTTTTGAGCCCAGAGACAGAATTTGTGTTTTTCCTCCAAATTATACATTTGACTTCCATTTTGCCCTGAATAAAGATATTTTGAATAATGATGAAAAATGTTGGGTGATAAAGTGTGGTAAAAACAATCATGCCCTTTTCAAAGCCACTTAATAAATCCTCATTTGTAAATCCCATATTGATGCTCACCTTGGAATTAAGTAAGTTGCCTTCATCAAGTCAGGATGTCGAATGCAAAGAGGTCCTTGCATGTGGCTGAACAACTTTTAGTGTTTTAGGTTTTCTTTTTCATAAAGAAAAAAGGATTGGCTGAAAAGATCAACATAAACACAGAAGTCATTCAAAACTGTTGCTAGGGGGGAACTTAATTTGACCAAGAGAGCCTTTCAAACAATCCTCACATTTAAACATTGTTTTTGCAGTCCATGATCTGGACTTTCCTGATTGTTCTATTTTGACCCCATGATTGCTTACATCACATGTCTGTTTTCCCTTACAACTACTTCTGTATTCCATTTATTCTTGGAATTCCAACCCCCTAGTGGAATATTTAAACTGCAAAGTTGTAGTTCTGAGTCTGAAAATCGGAGCAACATAAAAAATACCCAACTTCCACATTCAGTATACCGTAGATCAGGGGTCACCAGCGTTTTTATGAATCAGGGCTACTTCAAGGGTACTGAAGTATAGGAAGGGCTACCGATATTGACCTATGAGCTGCAAGGGTCAGCGTTCGCCTAATTATCGCACATTATAAGCATATTTTTATTGTTTCTTTTAATTTCTATTCACCTTTACAGATTTTAATTGTGAAATCTCTATATATGCTTAAATACAAGATTATATGATGAAATTCTCTAGAAATAATTTAAAATAGAAGAGCAACAGAATACAATAAAATTTCAAAATACTAGTGAGTTGTTCTGTTTTAAGAAGACTCTGAGGGCACACCACGTGGTCCTTTAGGGCCCCTTGGTTCCTGCAGGCGCCATGCTGTGACCCCTGCCGTAGATGCTACTTTCATCAACAGTACTAGCTGTTAATTTTGAGTGTTTAAAGTTAAGTCAGTTCGATGTTAAGTGTTTATAAGAGGAGATATTTCAATGATGTTTATATGAGCACAATATTGCATTAATACTATAGTTTTTTTTGTCATGGACTTCAGTGGCCATTTAGGAACAATAGAAACTATTAACATCCAGAATAGGGATAATGAAATTCTACCACTTTCAGATATTACGTCACTCCAACTCCCAAGATTTGAGTTCCGAGGTAAATCAAACCCACCAACCGTGCTCCCTATGGAGCTGGATTTCTGTTTTACTGGCTAAACTTCCTTTCTGCTTATTTGTTTTTCTCACCTTAAGGAATGCTTGAGGAATGGAAGAGCCACAATTCAAACTTCCAACCAAATGCTAGCTATTTATTCACGATAAATTATTTTACATTCTTTGTACTGTATACTTCACATTATCGTTCAACATAATCACAGCTATTTTTCAATGTGTTCACAAGTATTGAAAGAAAACGCCTAATAAATCCCATTTTTTTCAGTTCAACTGATAAATTGTTCTAATAAAGTTAACATGTAACCAGGTTCTCACCCTATTTCCAGGTTACCTTATTCTGTTTTAATTTTTTTAAGAATAAAGAATTTGAAATGTTCCTTGTGCAATTGTATGTTTTCACCAAGGTCTGCCACAAAAACATTGCCTTTTCTTTTTGTCAAATTTTATATGTCACACAAGAAAGAACATATTTTCAATTCAGTCATGCAAAAGCAGTTTCAGTCACGGATGAGCAAATACCACATTTACATGTTTGCCTGTCTGCCAGTGTTTGCATAGGATGTCATGTAAGTGGTAATATGCAAACATCGGGATACAGTCAATTTAACAGTCTCTAAATGTTACAGATCAAGTCCCCCACATTTATTGCGCTGTGTTGCGAGGGGATGTTCCACTGAGCTTAATGACAGCCTTCAGAAAAAGAAGCAGAGGGACCTGTTGATTTACATATATGGTACAATTTACAAGGAGAAATTATTGCTGCTTTTCTTTTCCTAATGCTTATATCTCTTATTTCACCCCCTGGCCAAACAGAACTACTTTAGGTGTGTTTCTGATATTAGTCCTTGGGAAATAATAAATGACATCTTCTTTCATAGCCTGAATTGAGCAAACAAGTTCCCTGGATTTCCCTCTTACCTCATAAGTTATGAATGAACTGAAAGGAAACTGCAAATAGTTCAGTTGATCCTTTTCTGGAGGAGATAATAGTCAGGTTCATTCGAAGACTCAAAACATGATTTATCTTCCTGTGCTTGTCCACTGAGCTCTGTGTGTTTGTGTGAATAAGCTAGAAAAGCAGGATTTCCAACACAGGGAGCAGGAAGACCCTTCTAACAAAATGGACAAACCATAGCTGCAGGAAATCGAGGTCAGTGTGACAATCCTGTGTGTGTGTGCGTCAGAGAGGAAGGGACGTGGATCGACACAGAGGAGGTTTTGTGCTTGTGCTCCCCCCCGGTGCATCATAATCTCCCCCACTTTATCCTCAGAAGGTTGTCAAGAGGCAGAAAATGCTGCTTATACTGTTTAAAATTGTCTCACTGGAATAAAGGGGGGGCGTATCAGTCAGTCTTCCAGGGTTCATTGTGTCACTGTAACACACTTACAAAGCCAGATGTAACAGATGTTCTACAGCTTTATCTTTGTCAATCTGTGCCCACCCTTGTGCATGTGTGCCCCCCACCACAGAGGAACAGTTAAAGATGTTAATCCTTTAAAAGCATCTAAAACACGGTTCTAGGTTAGTAAGGCAATAATCTCTCTTGTGTGTTTCAGTTATAAAGCTCTATTTTGGGCTGTTTTCCTTCAGGCAGCCTCCTTCAGGCAAAAAAAATGTTATTCTATCAGCTGCTCACATAAAATGTTCCATAAGTGTTCGTTAAAAGCAAACAAAAAAATAAAAATAAACAAACTATTCTATCCTGCTTAGAACTGGAGGGGACTGAGTGGGTGGAGAATTAGGGGTACACCCTGGACAGTTCATAACAGACCAAAGGTAAAAACAAGCAATCGTGTATTTTATACCAGCAACAAAAATCCAACAAGGAAAATCAATTTTAGTGAACATGTGTTGTTCCGGGCTATAAGAGGAAACACTAACAGATCAACAAGAGGAAACACTAATAAAAACACCCAGTAAGTGACAGAAACTGGGGACATTCTTGGTAAAAATCTAAAAAACTAAACAAAAAACTAAACTAAAACATATTATGATAACATTAGTTCACGGTTATTCAACACATGCAAACTGTGTTGAATAACCGTGTTCTTCAAAGAGAAGGATTTCCCCCCCAGTGAATGTCTTTGTATTGATTTATGTAAATGTATGAAAAAGATGGAATAATGTAAATTAGCATTGTAGACATGAGGTTCATATATTTGAATATTGCACACTAAATACTGTCCCACTGTTTGAAGAAAAATCAAGCAACCCATGCTTTGTCATTTACACATACCTACCATCCTGAGGAAGGACATAAAGAACCAAGTAAGCGCTTCACAGCTCAAGAAAATGTTGTTTCAGCTATATATTCAAAAACAATGTTCAAGACATCATTTCTGGGTCCTCTCTTTAGCCAAAGACCTTTTCCCTGTGTGGATGTTTTAGCTTCTTTTATCTCTAAGATGCAGACACCTCTTAACCTCTGACCACTGCACAGAAACAAATTAACTCTTGAACAATATCTTATCATCGCTATATTTTTTTGAGTTTCCTTTAATTTGGGTCAAGATGGGAAAAAGGAGATACTGGTTACAAGCAGCTGAAATACAGGTTGGCTTGGCGTCCCTTACAGATAGGTTCAGAAGATTTGCCTGAAGTAAAGCCACTGCTATGTTTAATACCTATTGAAATGCTTAATTTGAAACTAGAAAAGAAATATAAAACAAAAATCAGATTAGAGCATTTTAAATGCTTTAAATTTCTAATCAGATAGAGGAAATTCTGTCCAGACTTGAACATTTTGTAATGGTTTACAAACATTTGCATGGATTTCTACCTTTCCCCAATTCAAGCTGAAAATTCACTGATTTTGATGTTTTTGAAATGGTTTCATATGAAGGCCAACAAAGCTTTTGTTACATGCTGGGAGTCTTTGTATGCGGCCTCAAATTTACACTAATAATGTGAAGACCTACACAGACACACATTGTACACGCTCAATTAGATTATTAATCAGCCACTCAGCTCCATCTTTTTACCCATTTATAGTTCTCCATTCCTCCCACTGCTCTGGCCTGACTCATTCCCAGGGTAACAGTCAGCACTCAGCTCCTTCCAGACATCCAGGCTAGGTGGAAGAATGCACATGCAAACCCAGAGAGAAACACACAAAGCTAAACACACGCAAAATCCTTCATGAAAAGAATCTTCCATAATAATATGTTGGCTGACTGGGAGCATAGCTGTGCATTCCCCCCATCATTCTCCCTTCACATAAAAAAAAAAAAACATCTAAGTAGGCCTTCCATCAGCAGAAAGGAAGAACTTTTTCCATTTTCAGATTTGCAACCCACAGCTCCTGCGTGAAAGCTAGAGAGTGGAAAGTAAAAAGGAAGAAGCTTGTATTGTTTTCCATACCTGATAACCCTCCATCCTCTGTCTCCCTGTTATCCGGTCGGTCAGACTCTGTTCTCTGGAATTCTAAATCCTGGACAGAATGTGTGGGAAGGGAGCAAAAAGGGATACTGTCAGTCACTCTAAGGTCATAACTGAATAACAAACACATTAATCTAATGGACATGACACCTCAGAGAGTCCTTGACTTTAACTGTTTGAATGAAGTCAGGGCCCTACACACCTTTCATTTAGAGATTCTCTATTTTTTTCTAGATTAAGTGTTTTTACAGAAGTAAAAAAAAAAAAAAAACTACTATGATATTATGGTAAAAATGATTAGACCCCAATGTGGTTTAAATTGCAGTAAAGCCTGATCCTTTTGAACTGCATGTTTTATAAATCATGAAAAAGAGCAATGTCTCCAAATTGGCTTGAAATTTGAGAAATATGGTAAAAATCTAAACTGCTACTGTTTTTATTATTTATGGAGCACTTTTAAACAACCGCATCTGCACATGTAAAAAAGAACATGCTAACAAAGGACGAGGAAGAAACAACAAAAAGAGCGAATCAGCTCAGCAAAAGAGTGAAAACTGAAAAAAAATTTTTTTTTCCAAAGTTTTGCCAAAAGCCAAGGAGAAGAATTTTTTTTCTATTATTATTATAAAAGGGGAGAGTAAGGGGGCATGACTGAAAGGAATAGGAAAGTTACTCCACAAAGTGTGTGCAGCAGCACTAAAAGCTCTGTTCCTACAGTATTTGATGCCAACATCTACTGGAACAGCTGATCAGCTGACCTGAGAGTTTGGGTGAAGCAACTCAAAGGAATCAGGATAGACCATGCAACCTTTAAATAAATATAAAAGAATAATAATATAATAATAAACTCTGAATGTGGATAATAGGAAGTTATTAGTGGGAGGCCAGAGTTTGGGTGATGTGTTCACACTTACTGACTCATGTTAGAGGACTGGCAGCTGGTGAACTACTAACTGAGGTCACCGTATTTTCAAAATATAGAACTCAGAAACTGATTATTATAGCTAAATAAAGATTTTTTAACACATAATTAGTGCACTTTGTTACCATCATTTCATCTCTGTTAAACCTGATTTCGAAAATGTTCTAGATTCCAAAAGAGAAAATAGAGAAATAATAAAATAAGGGAAATAAAAATCTATTCTCATTTTTACTAACTAACTTATTTAGAGCTGTAAAACTTTAGGAGGGAATTTTAAACTACTACAAACAGGTAATATATAATTAATAGTTAAATAGTGTAATAATGGTTAGTTTTACCAACAAAATATTCTGTAAAGTTATGATAGCTCCTGCAAGTAAGGGTAAGATTCAGATGCGGAAGCGAAGTACCCATTTGGATTCCTTATCAACCTATTTCATACCTGTTATGGCAATAAATTATCACTCTCACCGTCTCAGTCTTATCAATAGATCATTTTAAAGAGGATGCAATGACTGATGCATTAACAGATGTTTTGACTACCACCGATATTAAAACATCTATATAATCTGTTTTAGTTTTTAATCATTGGAAATGAACACAAATTGTCTACTATTGTCTCTGCTAGGGCTGCAAAGTGTCACACTGCTGCCTTGCAGCAAGATGGTTCCAGGTTAGATTCCAGCCCGGGGTCTTTCTGCATGGAGTTTGCATGTTCTGCCTGTGCATGCATGGGCTTTCTCCAGGTACTCTGGCTTCCTCCCACAGTCCAAAAACATGACTGTTTGGTTAATTTACTTCTCTAAATTTTCCTTTATTGTGTATACGAATTGTTGTCTCTGTGTTGCCCTGTGATAGACCGGCGACCTGGCCAGGTTGTACCCCGCCTCTCGCCCTTTGACAACTGGAGATAGGCACCAGCTCCCCTCGCGACCCCAGCAGAGATAAGAGTGAAAGAAAATGGATGGATTGATGTCTCTGTTATCTGCAACAATGTCAGCATTTTCACTGCTGTAAAATGCTACAGCAGAACATGGTGATGACTTTGTACAAAATGTATAGTACTACCTCTCTCCATATCACTTGATAACCTTTGGTTTAAAATTAGTGTTTGAACCAGGAAAACATTTATCATTTAAGTTTATCAATATCTTCTTGCAAAAGCAGTGCTCCCTTCATTTTCTGCTTTTCCATATATGGTTGTGTAACTTAATTAAATGTACTCTGCATTATTATTGTGGAAAAAAAAAAAAAACAGAACAATTCTGTTCCCTTCATAAAAGAGTCACATCCACAAAGCATTGTGCTGGTAGCATTGAACGCTTATTTGACTGTTAAAATGAGGAACATTTAATTTTCAGGAACAATAAAACCATTGTTACTGTGTGTCTGTAATAATCAGACTTATCATGTGGGAGCAGGATTCCGATTGAGGAAGTGTCCCATAAAAGCTGTCCGGGTGCAAAGGCAGGGTGAAGGTATAATCATGCTATGATTCACTGATATAAAGACACAAAAAAGCAATAAAGTTTCCAGAAGATCAAAGCTACATATAATAAACTGGAAGCCTAAACAAGAAATTCCAGTGATTAAATCCGAAACTATGCAAATATTTGGTATTTACCTACATTACTCAAAATATGCCTGCTTTTTCTATGGTTTCTTATATAGTCTGCTATGCATGTCAATATTCTCACATTTAGCCCTTCGAGCATTGCAACAGATTGGACATGAATTTTTGGCCCCAGGTTAGAGTTAGTAAGGCTTTAGGCTTTGGACTGTCAGCTTATTCAGAAGGCTACTTCTAGTTTGATCATGTTTGCGTTACAGTCAGCTAATCTGCATTCTTTAAAACTGCCATCAAGATCAAGAGGAAGCCAGTGTGGGTGTTGCACACGATTAATGTTTGCTTAGTTAAGCAACAACTGCAAAGCTATTTTTTTCCTGTTTCAACAGAAAGTGACAAAACTGCTAAAATAACATCTCTGTAACTTATTGTGATTCAGCAGAATCATTGCTAAACAGAGCAATGAAGAAGCTGCTTTTCATAAAAAACAGTTTAGTTCAGGCTTTTCAAATAAAAAACAAAATATTATATCAAGTTTCTGATTGCCTCTTTTAAATGTTGCCCAACACCTGATGAGACGTTTCCCTCCTCCTACACCTCATTTATCTGGAGGATCAGCAGCTGATCAGCATTATTGATCACAGCCTGAGGACGCAGTATGGACTGTGTGTCTCCCCCTTCTCTTGGATTAAAGTATGGGTTCCTAAAGTGGGTTTCGGGAACACCCAGGGGGGTCATGAAATACATAAATGTTGAAACAAATAAATGTACCATGAAATACAGTAAATAGATGTAATGCTGCCTCTCACCCATAGACACTACTGCGATCCTGACAGGAGAAAATTTACAAATGGGCAGATGCTTACATTTACAAATCATGAAACTGTAAAATGCACATTAGATAATTAAATGTTTCAATAAATGATTAAAAATACACTTAATTAAGTAACTGCATCTCATAATTACATTTTTAAGGTGGAAATAATTGTATCTATTTTTAGGTGGTGGCCTGTTACTTTGCATTGTTACTTTTAGGAGCACTGGTTGAAATGTTAGGGAACCTGTCGATTAATGAAGAAACTGTTGTTCAAATAGACTAGTTGGTCCTTTGTGACTCGTAGCAAATATGGTTTTGTTATTCATTATTTAACAATCTTAAATGCAGAGGTCATCAAGAAAAAGAATATGTAATCATTAAAAAAAATTAAAACCTTAAAATTACATGGTTACCGATACTAATGAATAAAGCTAGGAAATTAAACTTTGCAAAGGAGAAATTGAAAATAGAATAGTACGTTCACTCTGTTTTTTTTTCATTGTATAGTTTAGAAAGGCCTTTTTTTCCAATGTCCTGCATTTTCCAGTCTTTGACAACTTTTACTGTTGTTTTGTATAGACAGAGCGTATACAAAACAAAATTTCATTGTTACAGCTCTCATGACATTTCCAATTGTTGAAGTGCAGCAGTGATCAAATGTAAACATTGTGCGAGAAAAAACATTGTGCAAAACCCCCCCGCATTGATATGGAAGTTCAAAGCATTAAATATATATGGTGCAATTATGAAGTGTTTTTCATTTGGAGTTCTCAGTTTAATGCAGTGTGTGAGACATCTTAAGTTTTTTAACAGTTCAACAGTCTGATAGCAGTGGGGAAGAAGCCATTGCAGACTTTGCTGGCCCTGCATTGGATCCTTCAAAGCCTCTTCCCAGAGGGCAGCAGGGAGAACAGTCCATGGTGGGGGAGTAAGGGGTCTTTGATAATGTTACAGGCTCGGGACAAGCAGCACTGGGAAGAAATGTCTTTTATGGAGGGGAGAGGAGCCCTGATGATCTTCTCTGCTGTTCTTCTCTAAATGTAATTCTTCTTTGTTAGTGTTTTTTTATATAGTTTTTTATATAGTTTTTGCAGTACTATTTATGTGTCTGTGGTTTTTCTTTTTAAGATTTAACACCTTGCAAAAGTATTTATGCCCCTTTTATGATTTTCACATTTTGTCAACAAAACCGCACTTACGGGGCTATTATCTGAAAGAAAAACATATAACGGTAGATGCTAAAAGTAAAGTTGAAAAAAGGGATCCAACACTTTTAAACTAACATCTTAGATGTTAGTATTAATATTAAGATTAGTTAAGATTAATGAGGATTTGTTTTCACTGCCTTTATTTATGACACCCCTTAATGAAATTCAGTAAAACCAAACACACTGAGAGGTTATCTTTAGTAAAATAAACCTTTGTGTAAATTTATCTCATTACAGAAACAAGTGTTTTGCCAAAGTAAGTCTGAAGGAGATGCAGACAGACTATGCTTGAGCGAAGGGAGAAACTAATCAAAAGACAAAAATGTTATTCTTGTATTTAGTACATTTGGCTATTATGGAAAGGTGGTATGAAAAAAAGTTGAAAACCCTACTAAAGCAGCACTGTGCAACTTTTGCCCACCAGGGGATGCTTGACCTTTAACTTCCAGGTTTAGCATCCCTGAAAGCAAGTGGCTTAATTTCCAGTCTGAGTTGGTTGTTATTTTATGAAGTTGGATGGTGTAGAATCTCTTAACAGTAAATTGATTGCAGAATTTGTTAACAATTATTTAATTTAACAAGTTTAATTTTCATTTTATTTATTCGAAAGGAAAAGGTTGAAAGGCATTGAAACAACCCAAACCAGGTTCTGCAGCTGAAGAGATTTGTTCACACAAAAATCAATGTACATCTGTCTTTTTTCGTAGTTCTTTGCATTTTATCTGCTTGGTTGTATTATTTAAATTATGTTTTTTTTTTTTTTTTTTCCATAAAACATTTTTGAAAAGAATTGGATTAAATGTTTGAGTTTTGTTGTTTTGTCATAGGGTTGAGATGTATGCATGTTATTTTAATCTGCAATAATTAGTCATGTTGTGGAAAGAATATTGCTTATTGCGTAGACTGTAAATTGCTGGCAAAATATCAGTATCAACCATAAACAAACACAAATATATAAAGACACAGATGTCTGGAGAGATCACAATTCTTGATTCATATTGAGCGTTGACTCAGGACACATTTTACTGACATCCTATCTGCAGTCATTGAACTTTACAACTGTGGAATGGATACTCAAAGTTTTACAGTTCATTCATAAAAGGATTTTACATTTCATTCTGGAAAAATGGCTGACTTTCATTCAGGCACAGGTGGATTTCCCCAAAAAGCAGCAGGTCTTCAACTTTATGTGGGATCTAAACGCCATCTTGTGGTTATAAATGGTATCACAGTAAGAAACAAGACAAAGCATATACCGGTAACCAATATATAAAAGTTGAAAACATTTCTGTAGAAAGTATGATACATTCTAATGGGATTCATTTAATGCATGCTCAGTAACCTAAGTTGTTATTCTTTGCAAAGTCAGATAAAATATACAACTTTCTTACCTTTGGCTGTCTTATAATTATGGAGGGTCTGGGGATTTGAGGGTATCTCTGTTCACGTTCTGGACAACGCTCCAGCTCCTTCTCATGGTCTGAGCTCTCAGAAAAGTTACTGAGAAGCGGAGGAGCCTCTAAATATGCTTCTGCACCTTCTTCCTGTACATAGCAACCAGAGTTTGACCTTGTTGCATTGATGTTCCTGCTTCTTCTGGAGTTGGAGGACATACAGGAGAAAGTCCTCTGAAGCTGAAAAGGCTGCTCTTCCTGCCTGCTGCTTGGTGTGGTTTCAACAGGTTGAGATGTAACCGGGTCGGCCGCTGAGAGTCCGTTATTGTTTCTATTGTTCATGGACCCATTTGACTCAGCAGAATGTGCAGAATCAGTGTTAACATCAGAAGAGTTACCAAAACAGTGGCCTAGGGATGAGCAAGGAAGCCCATGCATACTTGCAGATTGACAAATTACCACAAGAGACAAAAAAGTAAATCTTATTTTTACTGACATGAGGTGGTAACAAGAAACACTGGATGGACAGCCACGGTTAGTTAGTCAAGTCTGTGTCCACTAAAAAAGCTGGACTGCAGAATACATTGTAAAATCATAAGGATAATCCAAATTTAAAATGCAAAATAAATATCCAAATTAAGGTTAATCGGCATCCTTAATATTTTAACAAACCCAGTATCCTCTTCTCCAGGTAAAGCCATATTCCAGTCTTATCCTTGAGCCAAGAATCCCGCTCTGCTCATCTACATCCCCAATGCCCAGCAACCTACATTTGGATTTCCTAAGGTTTTTTTATGTGTTAGCAGCTTGGTGTCTAATTACCTTGTTTGGTAGCCCCTGTGTTGCTTTGAGCTTGGAGGCTGGGGATGGCCCACACAGTCCAGGCTGAGACTCTAGTTACCAGCTGACTCGGAGTCAGTTACTAATACACTTTCCCTACTCTTCGCCAGCATTAAATAATGAGCTCATCTGATCGCAGAGCTGTGGCCTGAGCGGTAGAGGTTATGGGACAGTTACAGATGGTTGAATATGAGAGCTCAAATTACAGGCAAATGCTGTAAGTGATAGGCCTGTGATGAAAAAGAGCATGGAGGAATAAGGTAGAGAGACAAGGGTAGATAGGGCGACTGACAGAAAGTGTGTGAGAGGAGAAACCTTGTCTGCCATTAGATGACTGCTACTTAAATATTCATACAAATTCTCTACATCAATTGTTTATCAAGCCTGGTCCACCAATATATATCTATTTTTCACAAGAAGCATGCCTAAATATAATGATGGCCAAAAACAGATAATCTTACTTGTAATATGTTAACCACCCTATGGAAAAGTATTTATGCATTTAAGTTTTTCACAGTTTATCAAGTTATAATATAAATGCATACATCTAGGAATGATAAAGTTAGAAGTATAGCATCTATTTTTCTTATCCCCTAATTACTGTAGTACTTCCTAAATAAAATCAAATATAACCAGCTAGCCTGAATTCATCTTTTTAGGAAGCATATTTCAACTGTATGTCACAAATTGTATTGTGTAAGTCATTATTTTCTTAAAATAAGTGCATTTATTCTTGAATTGAGGCGGTAACTTAGACACGTTGCCAATGGAACAAGATAATTTACCTTTAAAATAAGAAAAAAATAATTGCATGGTTTTATTTCAAGTGGATATTATCTATCCGTCCAATTTCTATCATGCTGGGGTCGCGAGGGGAGCTGGTGTCTACCTCCAGCTGTTAATGAGCGAGAGGCAGGGTACATCTCGGACAGGTAGCATATTATCTAATTATCTTATGTTTAAGAGTAAAAATTCTCAAATCTACACAAATTAAGGGTAGATACACTTAATTTAAAATTTTTTACTTATTTTTCGATCATTTTTCGCAGTGCATGAAGGGGGAAAGCAGCAGTCAGGTCAGCAGTAAAGGTGTTGAGATTTAGAGGTTCATTTAAAGAAACAAGATAATAACAATAATTAAAACTATATTGATCTCACATTGGAGAAATGTACCCCTGCATTTAATCCATCCCCTTGGGGAGCAGTGGGCTGCCATTGTGGGGTGCCTAGGGAGCATTGTGGGGTTAAGGGTCTTGCTGGGAGAGCCAGAGCGGTAGTCTGTGGGAGTGAGGCTCGAACTCAGAACCTCAGGATTCCAAGCTCTATGCCCAAACCACTAGGCTGCCTCTCCCCTCATATTGAAAGGTTTGAACATCTCACAACAGAATATTCAATCCTTCATCACCTACTGAAACAACCACCTGACCTAATACCAAGGCTAAAGAGGACATTGTTAGAAAAGCATTTTGATGGAGATCCATAAAACACACAGAAGAATCTGTCAACAGGACAACTACTAGTCAAATGCTTTGATAATCTCATCTTTATGGAGAAGTTGCAAAGACAGTCAAAGCCAAATTTGCATAATACATGTGGAAGAATGTGCTTTGTTTAAAGGAGACCAAAATTAAGTTTTGTTGGCAGCCTGCAAAATCTCATGTATGACAAAAACTAAGATTGCACATTGCACTGAACATTGCTTCTCTGCTGTGAAGCGTTGCTTTGATATTCTGCATTTTTTTTTTTACCAGAAGGGACAGACAGGAAAAGCACCAAAGATACAACCAGTTCAATAGCAGAAGGGTTTGTATTACGTCAAATCTAGATTTAAATTCGACAGAGATTTGTGACTAGATCACCACTCATAGAGTTTGAATGAGCTTGAGGTATTTGCTATTAAGTAAGGACAAGTTGTTCCTCTTTGTGTAACTTGATGTTGTAAATGTAGAGCACCTCAACAAACTGAACCACAGTGTTTGTATAAAACATACATGAGACTGTTTTTGTCATGGGATGTAAACAGAGATTATTTACACTCACAAGTGCCTCTGATGGAACTAGAATGATGGACCTAGTGAATATTTACTGTCTGTACACGCTTAGCCAGATGGGCAAATTTTGAAAAGTCAGTGATTCAATTAAATCGGCTGGATTTCCTTTGAAAACTTTTAACAACTTTAACTATATGAGCCGATTAAATTCTCCCTGCAATGGGCCTTAAGATTATATGTGTTGTGAAAAGGAATTGAATTAAATTAAATTAAATTGAGACAGACAGACAGATAGATACAGTTGTAATTGAAAGTTTACATACATTTTCATGAAAGAAAATTATAAATTCACGCTCGTAGGCCAAAAAACACAAAACTGAATGAATCAATAGTAAAAGAAAAAAAAGCAAAATTATTATCTAATAAAATAAAATATTGATTTTGACGTTATGTTTAAAGAATTTTTTTTTTTTTAATAGGGCAGATAAAAGTAACTTGTTCAGTCCTGATTAGATAGTCCTGATTGAATTGGTATCATGGAGTTTTGTCTCCCCCTGGAGGTTATTAGGATAAATTACAGCCCATATGAATGTGATACTGTGGACTTCCGACGCTCATGTAAATAAAAACAAATAATTATAAAAGAATATATTCGAAGGAGTTTTATTTAATAGCTTAAATAACTAGCTTAAATCGATTAAGTTTCAAAGGCCATCCTTTCAGGGCAGAAGAGCGTTACAGACTCTTACATTAAGCAGAAATACAAGCGCTTCGAGCGGCATCAAGTTAACATACACACGCCTCCCTTCATTATTTGCCCTTCAAAATATACCAACTGGACACTTATTTAGTCAAGAAAGATTTAGTAGAGAACTTCGAAATCAATTTATCTATAAACAATATTGATTTAAAGAGCCAGCCAGTGTGGTTTTAGTTTGAAATGAAAAAAATCATCATTATTCTACGCACTCATGGGGCTTTTATTCTGACATTCAAGCGGAAGTGGCGTTCAGCTGGGCCCAGCTATGATCAGCTGAGCGCCAGCAGCCCAGGAGCGCAGCGCACAATCTGAGGATAATCGCAGGTGGAGAGGCTGTTTGGATCTGAGGCTAGGGAAGCAGGTGCAGAGAGGAGGCCGGCCAGACGTCCGTTCCTATGATATAGATGCTTCCACTGGATCCAAATCTGTGTTTTAATTTTCAGATCTGAATTGAACGTTTTTTCTCGATGATCCACAATGCGGTCCTTGGCTCGGTTCGTCGTCCGATGCGCTCTCATCATCTACCCCCTCTGCTTGACTGACGGAGTGGAAGCAGAGCGGCAGTGCACTGAGGTGAGGCAAACAGCAGATCTCTGCTGTTTATATTGATGTCAAACCTGACATTAAGGGATAAACACGCACTGACTGATGGTGCTGGCTACAAAATGGTTAAAATCCAACGTTTAACATGTATACGATTAAAATTGATGACACATTTCCGGGTTGGTTTATGGTAAAATGTTTAAATTGAGGCCCTTATTATTTTACAGGATGTGAGGAAGCCAGGATTTTTAATTCTAATTAATTTTGCTCTGCATAGTGTAAATCTGTGAAGAGGTCTGGGCTGTGTTGAACTTCACCACTCAGAGCTGTTATCAGTTTCCTGCATGGACTGGTCCTTCCTTCCCTGTGGCTCTGGTTTCCCTCAACACCTCCTCAGAAGAGGCTGGCTAAACAGTCAGACATATACAGCAGATAGGGGCAACATTCCTACCATCTTACTCTCATACTAAATGCAGGAGATGATGGCAACCTTTCTTCTATGACAATTATTTCTTTGGAGCAATATATATATATATTTTTTTCAAAGGATGATGATGTGTGGCATACAGTCCAGTCCAAATGCATTTTTAAAGTAAAATGGATAAGGTCTGACTATGCAATGTCAATGTTTATGTGACAGTAAAAAAAAAAAAACTCAACTGGACTGCAAAATATGGGTCTCATCTACAGCAATTTGCAATATCCAAATGTTCTAAAGAGTGATTGGGTTTTTGACATCAGTAGAAGCTACATGAATTGTGCTAATTAGCTGAAATGATTAAGGACTATGCAGGGTGAGAGTTTGACTGGTTCTGCCAGATTCTGAAGGGTGTTAAGATCCAGTGGGATCTACTTTATGAGTTTTTGGCCAGAATATTACATTTGGGATCCCTGTTTGGCTCTGTGTTGGTCTATTTGTTGAACACTTTCAGCAAACGTTGCATACAGCAGCTTTGCAGCAGTTTGGGATGAATCATCAATGGGACTCAATATACTATCATGCATCAACCTGACCAAAAATCAAGCTTGAAATGATTAGATTAGATTAGGGCTGAAACAATTAACTGTATTAATTGTGATTATTTGATCATTGAGATAATCGTTAACTAATTCAGTAATCAATTCATCGTTAACTGGAGTATAGAGACTCTAAAACATGTCTTTAGCCTACCTGACAGAGCAACACACTTAGAGCAGTAATTATACCAAGATTGTAAAAAAAAAAAAATATACAAACAGTTTGCATTTAAGATAAAAATAAAGAGGTCTTCTGTCAATATGCTCTATCCAGAACTCCAGAACACTCAAATGGAAAAGTTTCACCTGGTTTAATTTAATAAAAAATCTTCTTTAAAGAATCTGTGGCTATCCGATGGATGGATTGACAACAAAAAAAATAAAATTAACAGATAAATCAATTTGCAAAATAATCGTTAGTTGCAGCCCTACATTAGATCTTTCATCTCCCCGACTCAAATTAAAAAGAAAAAATCTACAAAAAAATGCATCCATGTGTTCAATTTTTTTTTTTTAATTCTTCCAGGAGCCATTAAAAAGCGAACTTTATAGAAGCCCTTTGATTATAAATGGAAAAATGGAGAAACATAAAAGAAAATGGACAGATTGAAAGTACTCTGATTAGCTATATCATGTGATGTCACAAGATGCCTATGTAGGTTTAGAAGCCTGTTACTTGGAGGGCATATTCTGTCTTGATTTATTAAAACCAAACACTCACTATAACACATAACTTCTTAGGAGACCAGCTTCTTCTTAGATGGGCTATTAGCTGTAGAAAATGCACTATATGTACTATATGCTTTATATGTGATTCTTCACACTTTTTTGTGGCAGTAAAAAGAGATGATTGGGAAAGAGAAAGTGACTGAGATGTGTGCTGCCTCCATTTACAGACAGCAGGCTGCATCCACTGCTGTAAATAATAGTGAGCCCAATGTAAGGCCTGCTTTCTCTGTATGCATAGAATGAGAAAAACTCAGTTCCTAGTAAAATAACCTCCCGTGCTCCTGCTCCCCCCTCACTCTCCATGGAGATAGTATGTTATGTATCCAGGCCTGAGGAGAGGTCAGAGCTTGAGAGATAACAACCAGAACACACATGCACGATTGTTTGCCTTTCTTTAAGTCAAGTGGATATGAAAGGTGATATCTGTGTTTGCTGCAGCTCCATTTGCTGCTTTAACGTTGGCTGCTTTGATTTGGCCAGATATTCAAACTGAGATGACTCAGCACTCTGTTATGGGTGGAGACCCCCTAACAGTGATGTGTTTACTGACCTGCCTTGGGCCCTTATTGGTTCTATGTTTGCTGCCAAGCCTGTTGCTGTATCTGATCTTTCATGCAGATGCTCTGCATGCTTTTTACAGACGGACTACTACTATGAGTACACGGAGTGTGACAGCACAGGATCCCGGTGGAGAGTGGCCATCCCACAAAGTCCTGGGTCCTGCAGCGGATTACCACAGCCAGTAAAGGGCACAGAGTGCAGTAAGTTGGAATCTTTAGAGAATGTACTAATGAGACCAGCAGTGACAGTATCAAGGATATGTTCTGTTGAGTGATATGAGGTTATATAATTTGCTGGTTGCACCATTCATACGTTTAACATGTAAGGGTCTCATCCCTAATAATTTTTGCACAGTGAGTCTAACATATTAACTCTGTTGCATCAAATCACAACATACTGTGCTCACACCCTCTGATCTAAACTGATCGTTAACAACTCACTGCTAATTATTAGGAAGGAAATAAATATTTTTCTTTATTTACTATCTATAGTATTTATTCTAGCATTTTCTGATTTGCAAGTAAGCTTATCAAAATTGTCAATCTTTCTAATCAGTCATGTTAATCTATCAGGCAGATTATGTGTCAAAGTAACTTTACGTAATGCTAGTGTCTTTTTTTTTTTTTTAGCAGTTACACCTTATGCTAATCTGATTTTTATCATAGTTCAGTCCAAATGCATTCATACCATTTTTTCACATTTTTTTTATATTAAAACCACAAACTTGTAAAATGGTTTCATTGGGATCTTATGTGACAGACCAATGCATGAATATAAGGTAGAGAAACATGAGGCTTGGTTGTTAAAATTCCTTGCAAGTTCAAATCTGTAAAGTGTGACATTCATTTGTGTACAGTGCTGATACCGCTGAGAGTGTGTCCATACTATTCAGAAAGAATCTCTTGGAAAAAACTTTTTTCTAGCATTAAGCTGTCAATATTAAGGATGGTGTCTTCACTGTGATTTGCAGTCTTAGTTTTCTGCCACTTATATCATTTCATTTGTGGCTAACATGTTCTGTTTTGGTCTTTATTTAATAGGGTTCCTTTTAAGTTTTCTGTCTCTGTTACATTTCTCCTAGTAAACTGTAAATGGGACTACTTATTGATTTCCTTCATCAGTGAAATTATTTTTTAACCACCTCCCATAAAACAGGATGGATTGACTAAGTTTGCTCATCTAGCATTTTGCCCAACATTTTTTCTGACAGTTATTTTCTGCCTTCTGGCATTCATGAAGAGTTTTATCTGCTCCACTGTCAGAGGCTTTTTGGCTTGGTGTTATATCATTATATTTTATAAAGAAAAAAACAAAAAGTTCAAAGTATCTGTTTACTATGAATGAAGTATTGTTGAATTTGTAATGCATGGCAAAGATGTGCACATTTCTGATTAACTGTATGACTTTCAGATTTTTGTTTTGCTTTACAAAGCATATAAATGCTCATTTGTTGATTTTTGAAATAATGTTGTGCAGAGATTCATGTTAATAATAGAAGAGTCAGAAACATCTTTGCTGGAGGTTTAAAATAAATAAAATCATTATCATTTTTTGAGAAGTTGCACTCACATAACATTTTAGACAATGGTTCCAGGAAGAGAAGATGGAGTTTAAATATGTAATGAATGTGGATCTTGTGCAAGGTGGTAAGGCAGGTATTTTTGTTTTTGTTTTGGATTCATTCACAACCTGTTTATCCTGTTGGTGAGTTAAAAAAAAAACCCCACAAAAAATGGTTGTGTCCATATGGTAAAAATAATCACACCCTAACATTATGTTGTTACATCATCTCTTTATCTTCAAAATAATTATTGCAGGTTTAATCTTCAGTATCTTTGCATCAGCAGGAACTAGACAAAGAGACATTTTTAGGTTCCTCTGACTTTTTAGGATGCACCCAATGGAAGCTAATAAAAGTTTTAAGGGCTGCCTCTGTGCTGAATCTGTTCCTATTTTCCATGGTGCATAGATGTGGAAAAAGTCAAGCGTTGCTACAGGGTAGAAAGTCTCTTTATTGTCTTTTTTTTATTTATTTTGCCTTTGTTTCTTGTGTATCAAAAAATATTTATATATATTTAGTTCATATTGGCTGGTAAAACTTTCACCCATTTTTCATCCGATTGTTTAGCATCTTTAAATTCAAACATTGCCTCTTTCATTTAATATTGCTGTAAGATACATTTTTTGCTGACATTTCTTGAAATCTTTTTGTGCTTCCTCCACTTTGCCAGTAAGCCAGTTCAGGTATGAGGAAAAGCTGTCGCGTGAAACAAAACCAAGCACAGCAACTTGTTGGGTCTGGGAAAAAAAGATGTAGAGAGAAAAAGTGTGTAACAGGATGTAAGGATTAAGCTCCTCCATGGTTGGGGTACTGCGGCAGTGATTTGCTCTGCTGTTTGTCAGTTTCAGGATGTCTGAATCTAATGGAATCTGAGGAGAAAAAAGGTTTTGAATGACATTTTTCTTGTACAATTCTTCGTCTGTATCATTTTGTGCCCTCCTTTTTTTGTCCCCTAGCCTTCTCCTGCAGAGCTGGGGAGTTCCTGGAGATGTCGGCTCAGGAGTGCACCCAATGTGCTGCAGGGAGCTACTCCCTCGGCAGCGGCATCCGCTTTGACCAATGGGATACCATGCCTGTTGGATTCAGTAGCCTGGCAACTTCTCTGGGGAATGATCCACACAGAGATGCCAGACTATCCTGCAACAGGTTAATGAACTGAAAAGAGGAAACTGAATTGCATCTGTAAGAATTTTTTTTTTATTGGCTTCAATCTTCCTCCTGCAGTTCTTCCTGGATACCTCAAGGAAACTACCTGGAGTCCAACAGGGACGAGTGTACGGTCTCTCTCATTTATGCTGTTCACTTGAAGAAGCAGGGCTCGGTCACCTTTGAGTATCAGTATCCCGATAAAAACCTGATGTTTGAATTCTTTGTGAGTAACCCCTCATTTATTACCACCAGTTCCTTATCTATGTTGCATTATGTGTTTATTTTTGCAAATGGCAAGTGGAGCAGATTATATTACATTATTATTTTTTTTTTGTTTAGATCCAGAATGACCAGTGTCAGGAGATGGATCAGTCCGCTGATACAAAGTGGCTTCAGCTCACTAATCATGGGGAGTGGGCAACCCACACGGTAGGTTTTAAATGTTCACTTATGAGGAGCACAAACAAAGGAAAGATTTTTGGCAGTTTGCCCTAATCTCCTAAAATAAAGGCTTTGAGTGTCAAACAGTGGGTGGATGTGAGCAGGAAGCCAGTTGATACACAGGAGCACACTAAAGTAACAAAAGGCTGTTTGCAGTATATTTCCAGACAGATTACCAAACCAGATAATAAGTTGCTTTGATCATGTGTTCATGAGAAAGTTTATAAAAAATTTAAGGCTTTTTTGTGTACTTTATTTTGAATGTGAGCCTAAATATTTTAAACCAGTTTGAGCCAAACCTATTAACTATTTGCTTCTTTAGAATATGGTGTTAGAGATTAAATTTGAATAAATCTACGTATTTCATAGCATTCTGGAGATGCTAAGCATGCTGTTTGCATGTTTTATGCATTAATGCCACTTAAATAATGTTTTGTTTGCTTATGTTACTCATTGTAGAGCTTTGATCCCTGTACTTTCAGTATGCCACAGCCATCACATCAGAAACTCAGTTTTTCAATCAGTTCATCCAGAAAGGGAAACTCATGGACATATTAAACACAATGACCCATCTTAAAATCCCAGTTTTTTTTCCTTAATATGACACATTTTAGATTTCTTGAGGATTTTTCTTTAGCACAGATATCTTAAATTTAATACTCAGCCATAAACACTCCAGCATAGAGACTTACCTGTAAACCTCAAAGCACATAAAAGAAGCTATATCCTGTTTTAAGAAGAATAAAAAATGTTAGGCTAAAACAAATGCAGCAGTAACAATTTTAGTCCCCAAAGTACTATCTATTTTAAAAGTTTATGAGAGATTAAAAAAGGTGAAGAGTGTAGCAGAATTCAACAACTACCCCTGATACAAAGGACTCAACTTCTGCAGTGCAACGACTTCTTTTTTTTAGATGTTAATCATTATTTCTTTTGATCTGGAAATCAAGGTGTCAGGGTCCAAGAGTCCAAGTTGGTCGAGGTATAGTGAAGTGTCCTCAGAGTCTTTTCATGTGCTGGTGTTGAATGATAAGGGCTCGCTCGCTGCTGCTTGTGCTGCAGGAGAAGAAGAGACTTGTTCAGGTCGTTATAAAGGTTTACTAAGTAAGTCTGAGATGTGAGACCAAAAGACAAATTCTTTGCAAACATCAAATCTCTCTGAAGGGGATTTAGACAGACCAGGGTTTAAAACTAAAGACCCCCACTCCATCGATCAGTCAGACCCCTCCATCCCTCTCCAGTCCTCCATTTCTTCCCCTGTCCTGAGAGTCGGCCAGGTCCACCGACTCCACACAACCTGTTCTCCATTTTAGAAAGAGATGTTAATTAACTGAGGCAGAATTATGAAGAAACAGCTGGACGGGCCACGTTTCCCGCCCACTGGTGTTCAGACATTTTAAAACCTCACTGGAGATGCCAGCCTGCTACATAGCTTTCACCATTTTCCATGTCCCCCCCCAAAAAAACCAAGGACCACAGGGCTGGATGACCACCGATCTCTGTGGTAGTGAAGTCCTTTGAGTGCCTTGTCGTGACCCACCTGAAATTCATCAATGACTCACTATTGGATCCGTTCCAGTTCCCCTGCAGAGCCAACAGGTCTGTGGGTGATGCAGTCATCATGGCTCTCCACCACATCCTGCAGCACATGGACCCTCCAGGAACATACACCAGGATCATGTTTGGGGATTTAAGCTCTGCTTTCAACAACACCATCCCAACCCTTCTGCAGGATAAGCTCTGCCTTGATGTGTCCAACTCTACACACAAGAACCAGCACAGATTGTCTCCTCATTGTTCCCTCTCTGCTCTTCTCCCTGTACACCAACACTGAAACGTCCAGTTGCCACTCTGTCATGCTCCTAAAGTTTGTGGATGATGTGATGAGCCAGAGCAGTCTGGAGCTCAGCACTCTGTAGACAGCAGAGATGTTCATGGACATCTGCACTTCTAGTTTTCCATCTTCTCCTCCTCAGCCATCATCTCCTTTCTCCCCCAGGGACAAGAGCAGACTGCAGCATATATTGGCTCTGCAAACAGAGCCAATATATGCTGTATGATTGCTTGTCTATGTGTGGCACCTCATCACCAAAACAATTTCCTTGTACTGTACATGTAAAAACACTACTTGGAAATAAAGCAGCCATAATCATTGTTGTCCACCATCTTCCAGCAGCTTATACCAAAACGGAAACTTGAATTATAGGAAATACTCTCCACATTTTATATAAACTTTTTTGGCACTATAAGGAGCCCTAAGAATACTGTTATTCTTTATATCATTATTAGTAAGGGAAGTACTCACACATCCATTAACTTGTCAGTGAAATCTGAATGTTTTCACATCCAGCTCCCATTTCTGTGAACACCATTGTTCATGTTTTTTTTCCCCTCTTGGCATCCAGTATCTTTATAAGCTTTTCCACACACGATCTTGGACATTTCCTCTTCCTTTTCACATCTTCGTCCGGCTTTGCCGACTCACTTAGCCTCATTGTTTCTCCCGTAGGCATGACATTTGGCTCTGTTTAGCACACCACTGCTACATACATGGTTTGGTTCTGGTGAATATACACCAAGGTCTTTGTTTACCAAGGGAGCTAAAGCAAAATGTGAACACAGAAAAAAACTAAGTCAACAGGGTTTGACAATTTAATTGGAAAGTGTCTGTCATATTAAATTACTAGGCCTCATTAAGGTACTTCAGGCCCCCTCTGATGACAACTTTTGAATTATGCCTACAACACTGCCACAATTCTAGCGCGGCATGAACCTTGCAGAACATCTATGAGGTATTTTCCTGAGGAACATGAGAGACACCAGAGATCCCACCATGCACACAACCTAGAGACTGTAATCTAAGCACACTGAGCTTACTGAACACAGCCAAAGATGATGATCACATCATGACACATCCCATTGATACAGTAATTCATGCCACAGGAGCCCTGCAAGTGGTTAGTGTAAATGCATGGGCATACCTTTTACATTTTTTGTTTAATGCATTGATTTATCTGAGTTATGCACTATTGTAATTCCGAATAAACAGAATATAGCGTTTTTAGTGGATGAAAACTATAATGATAAAAACTAATAGCAATAAATTGTAAATAAATCAATGGCCCATGAACTTTTTGAATCAAATGATAACTTTTCAATCTTATCCAAATATAAGCACATTTGTTATGAAATGCTCTGCTGGAATAGTTGAGTAAATTTCTCCAGGTTTTTCAAGATGCCAAAGGTAACCAGTTTCTTTAAAGTTTCTTTGTTAATGGAAGCTGATGATGCGGGTCCTTTGTTTTAGGTGAATTTGAAATCAGGCACCAACATCTTATACTGGCGGACAGGAGGAGTTGTGATGGGGTCCAATGTGGTGAAGCCTGTACTGCTGAAAAACATTCAGATTGAAGGTTAGAGACGAGTGAATCTCTTTTGTTGGTTCTATAATGTTGTGAAAATATTAAATGAGACTTGTACCTGATATTTACCTCTTTTTTCATCTTGCCTTTCCCCTCAAAGGTGTAGCCTACACATCAGAGTGTTTCCCCTGTAAACCGGGAACATTCAGTCGCACCCCAGGCTCCTCCACGTGTGAATCCTGCCCTCGGAACTCCTACTCTGGCCATGGAGCCAGTTCATGCACTCCATGTAACACAACCATTCAGTATGCAGGTATGGCCCAGTTTCATGAATAATAAAGAAAAATGCTGCCAAGTTCGCTACATTCCAATGTGCAATGTTGACAACTTTCTGTGTTTACTCGCTCTGAAGCACAAAACACAACTGAAAGCATAATTTGACTACGGAACCTGGAACATTTTTCCAGGGACTTGTTTTTTAACCGTTTTTTTTCTCGCCATAAATCAGGGCTGTTGGATCTGGAGAGGCAAAGGAAACCACTTTTAGCAAATGTGTTAGAAAGATGCCAAAATCTCAAATGAAAAACTATGATTCCTTGCAATAAAACAGCAACCAATGATTTGGTCACAGCGGTTACACTTTATTACTACTATTGCTATATACAGTATGGCGACGCAACAAAGTCCCTGCTGAGCAGCTGTGTTCTCTAAGGTCTAGGGAGAAAGAGGCGTTCTAAACATGCATTATTTTCAGAGCCTTTATATCTTAAACTGTGATAACTGCTTTAAAATAAAATAAAGTTTAAGTATTTACAAATATGTCATAAACAAACTTAAAGAGAAACACTTAACAGATTGTATCAAACTGCTGTGTGATATCAAGGAGCATCACCTCATCTGTTAATGAGCTAGGAGGCCTTGTTTTTTTTTTTTTTTTTTTTTTTTTTTACTGTTAAGCATCTAAAACCCTAAGATAAGATTATAAGTGAAGGATTTTCTCCAGCTGGCAATCAAAAAACACTGATCATTAAAAATATCTTTCAGTTACTGTAAACAGAAACTCCAAGTTGGCAGTGTGAACACAGGGAGGAGAAAAATACCCCAACCCCAAATAAAAGGCTCCTTGTTGGAAATCTGCCTTAAAGCTTTCAAATAGTTTTTAATTTTTTATTTTATTTAGACCATATTAAGTAAATGTTAGAAGTTGCAATATGGTGAAACATCAAGCTTTGTTTTGTTTTTTTAGAAGAAAGTTTAAAGCTTTCTTCGATGCTTTTGTGGGCAGTTGCTTCCATTTCTCCAGTGTCCAATCCTCATGTCATAAAAAATGCAGGCAGCCATGTCAGTTGTTTATGGATTTTTAAAATGTGAGCTCCAAAAAAAAAAGTCTGTGTGTCACTGAATTGTTCCTTTCCACTTTACAGACAGCAGATGCTATAAATAATAAAGAAGGAAATTAAGTTAAAATTATTACATGCAGCCACATTTTTTGTCAAAAGATTCTCATTGATTGGTGTTTTACTTTTTCACTAATCTACCAAAAAGAGCTGCATGTAATAGAGTTATTGTAATGCACAATGTACGATTATTGTTCTTTAACTGGACTTTATAGCAAACTGTTCTTCACTGGTGCTAATTTATTTTTTTGCCTTGGATACCATCTTGCCAAACAGAGGAAGGATCGTCAGAATGTAAGAACAGACCGCCTTGTTCCAAAAAGGACTTTTTCCAGATCCACACACCATGTGACCATGAAGGCAAGGTGAGGGCGAAGAGTCCACCTTTCAAACATGCAGAGTAGACATGTCATATGATCGCAGTTTGTTCTAATTGTCCTTGTGTAATTTCAGACCCAGGTCATATATAAGTGGATCGAACCAAAGATCTGTCTGGAGGGAGTCTCTGGAGCCGAGTCGCTGCCTGAAGGTGGTGAACAGGAGGAATGTCCCCCCTGTAACCCTGGTTTCTATAACAATGACACAGCCACCTGCTCCCCTTGTCCGACTGGGACGTACTCTGATGGGTTAAAACGTAATAACTTGTGCTTATGACTTTTTTTTTTATTTTTCAGCATACCCATCTGTGGTTTTTAAACTTGTTTTAATTTTCCAGCATGTCAGCAGTGTCCAGCAGGGACTGAGCCCGTTCTGGGTTATGAGTACAAATGGTGGAATGTTCTTCCATCAAATATGAAGACTTCCTGTTTCAATGTGGGCAACTCGAAATGTGATAGTATGACTGGTAAGTAATCAGACATATTTCTTCATTTTAGTATTTCTTATGCGTTTTACTTTCTCACCCTCTGCTTACTTAATCTTTTTGCATTAAATTAAAGTCCTACTGCTTACTTTGAAGTCCTGCAGGGGTTTGGCTCTAAATTATAAAGTAGGTTTCCATGGCTTCATACCGTTGCTTTCAGCCAGATAGATTCTGATAAACATACTCTGAAAGTGACAAAAAAATGACTGGTTATTTTAAAGATGGGGTTTTAATATCAGATTTCTCAGAACCTTTATTAGACTAAAAATCCGTTTTTAAGGATGTTTTAATATTTTCAAAATTAGTTTTATGTATAGCATTTAAAGAATTGAAGCTTGGCTTTAAGTGTCCCCATTATCTTTATCAATAGGTCTTAATTGTTTTACCCGAATGTTGTATTCTGTTCAAGTGTGACTTTGTTTTTGGTCTGATTGATTCTGCTGAGTCTCATAATGTATTTGAATCTTTACTTTTAGTAATGTGAAAGATTATTATTTTTTTTTCAATTTTGTTTCTTCTTTTTCTATATGATTATACTTTATCAACGCATTAAACAATGCTCTTTTCTATCTGATTATACTGATTTATCACTCGTTTTACTTTATATTGATCTTTTTTTAAGGGTGTTAGATTATTGTTTTATTAGAAGCTAAAATGTTTTTCAAATGATCAGGTATTTATCTGCACAGTTGGCTTCCAATGGTCCAGATTTTCTAGGAATCTTGATTAATCTAAACCCACATACAAAAGTTTTATCTTTTTAAAAGCCAAATTTGAAACTCATAGGAACCACACAGTAAAATGTTTAGAAAAATCTAGTGTCTAACTGTAAATCTGGTCAGAATATCTGGAATTGTATTGATAAATGGATCTAAAACACTACCTAAGTTGGTCTCCACTAAAGGGACGTTCTTACTCAGGTGCCTTATTGTGTTGGTGTAAATCTATTTACATTTCAGTGTAAATCTAATGTAAATAATGCATCTAATGTAAATAACATTGATAAACTGTCCACTTGACACTGAAATAAAATAGAAAGATCCTAATATCAAATGTCATAACATCATTAATCAAGCCTATAATATAAATATAGTCTATCTTAATAAAAGGGAATAAAATGTCTAGAACAAAATAAATGCATAGCCAAAGTAAAATAGTAAAACTTAAAATTTAGAATTTTCTGTCAGAAAAAAAAAATACTTATCTAAATTGAATTGAATTACAATACTGCAATGATATAAAACATCCTCAATGACCTTATCTGGAATTTGTGAAAGTAACACAGGTGACAACTATATATATCAAGGTAAAAATAAAAAAAATACATTTTCTCCCCATGAAAAAAACAACTGAAATATCGTTTTTTATTTCCTTATCATTGGCAGCTTTAATAGTATTTGAACATGTCTAAATTAAATAAAAGCTAAATTACACGTGATAATTTCTGTGTATCTATTTGTTTTAAATAAATTTGAAATTTTGATAATTCATGCACAGATATTGGAAAACAGAACCCTTAAACAGGGATCCACCTTTTGAATTTTTTTTGTGTTTTTTTTTTGGTGCCCTCAGCTGCTCCAAGCCAGACCTCTCTAGTATATTAATAAGCTTTGACAGCGTCTGAATAAAAAAAACAAACAAAAAAAGAAAAACATCAAACAAAGGTCAAGACAGCCAAGTTTTCCATTAGACAGTGTTTGAAAATAAAAAAATATACCTTCTTATAGCAACAGCGGAAAATAAATTGAATTGTTTATTTAAAGCAAATGTTGAAATTCATTTGGGATGAATAAAGTGTTATTACTGAATTAGATTTAAAACAAATTAAAAAAACTATATCTGGTTTCCTATTTTTAGGCTGGGAAGCAGCAAGAGATCATATCCACAGTGGAGCAGGCAGCTCTGATAATGATTATCTCATCCTTAACATCCACGTTCCTGGCTTCAAGTGAGTAAAGTCACACCATGACTCCCGTAGCCTCTTAGCTCATCTTTTCTCTCAGTTGTGATGACGCCTTCTTCTGTTTCCTTTCACCATCAGGCTGCCTACATCAGTGTCGAGCCAGTCAGCGGCAGAATTTGGTCGAATCACATTTGAGTTTGAGACTTTGTGCACTGCTGACTGTGAGTTCTACTTCATGATGGTGAGAACAACTTCTGACACAGCATTGCTGCTCTGCACATAAAAACAAAAATGCTGGTAGAGTAATTTCAAATTTATTTTTTAGGATATTAATAGAAAGAGTACCACAGTTGTGCAGTCATGGGAGAAATCACAAAAAAGGCAGACCTACACCCATATCATGACAAAAAATGCCCCCGTTTCCTACACATGGGCTTTCCAGAGGACAAACCAACCTTCAGACGTAAGTACTGTATATGTAAACGCCTTTAGACATGGTCACCTAAGGGCTGTTTAGAAAACAATATACAACTGCTTTACTTACATGCCAGTTCTGTTTCATGCTGATATTTTCAGGACTCCTTTTAGTCAAAATGAAGGGCTGTTTTTTTTATTATAAGCTGCTTTTTTAAGGTTAAGCACATTCCTGTTTCTAAAGAAATTACTTAAATCAATTAGTTTCTTCTAAAGCCTCAAAGCAGATGATAAAAGAGGCAATAGAATCTTGGGGATCATAAAACTCTCTGTGTTGCATTAAATTCAAATAAAATAAGTGTTTTCCAGCCAGAGATGCTGTCATATTTCCATTGATTAGTTAAAATCTGATCCTCGCAGAGCCTATTTCAGGAATGGTCATGGTGGAAAAAAAGCTAAAGGAGGGCTTCAGGTGGCTCGAGACATTGAAATTGTTTTGAATGAGAAAGCTTTTTTATTTTTCAAATACAACAAGGCCAAATAAAAGTAGGTAAAACAGGCGGTGTACTTTTTAGGGACTACTGGTAGTTAGTATCTGTTGTTATTTTTGGATAAACAACTTCTCACTTTACAATGACACTTTACCTCAATGTAAGTTAAATACTCATGAAGCAGAATATAAAACAATGCTTAATGGATTTAAAAGCAGATTTGAACTTTATGATATAAATGAGAGCGTTGTTTTTTCAAAACACATTAGACTTCATCCATAATCCTATTAAATCTTTTAAACACAATGGTGTTAATATTGTGGTTTGGCTGGTGTTGCAAATAGATATTGTATACATATATATTGTGTACATATATATAAAAAATATTCCCGGATATTTCTTCATTTAAAGTTTAAACACAGTACTCTGGGTCAGAAAGACGATTCCAGAACAAAAACATTCCCAAGTCCCAATATTCACTCAAAACCAGTAAGGATTATTTTCGATCCCTAAATTTAGAGAACCTTTATACTCAATATTAAGTCGTTTGTAATATAATACCTTCCGTGCAACTTGTAAAACCGCTCCACAGTTGGTTTGTAAAACACTCCCTGCTTTAAGACTTTTGTTTTTAGACTTAGATTTAGAAAACTTTTAATGTCATTTTGTATGCACAGAGTGTATGCAAAACAAAATTTCCTTTAGTACATTTTTCATGACATTTGCATTTCTTAAAGTGCAACAGTAATCAAATGTAAACAGTGTGGGAGAAGGAAAAAATGATGCAAAAAACCCCCCATATTGTTATGAAAGTTCAGAGCATGAAGTATATATGGTGCAATTATAGTGTTTTGGTTTGGTGTTATCAGTGTGATTCAGAGTCTGACGTGATATTTATCTACAATATCTGACACACACTATTGAAACAAATGTGCTGCTTTACCTTTGTGCATGCACATGATCTGGTATGACATGGGAACATTGTAAACAATAAACTTACAGTATAGCTACATGGAGAGAAATGCATCAGAGTCTCTAAATAAAATATGTTACCAAAGTCTTGTATAATCATTTCTTATTGCAGTCACATAATCTCACTATAAAAACTATATTTCCCTAAAGCATTTCAGAAGGTTGGAGCATAAAGAGAGAGCAATCTTTGCTGTCGTTTAGCTCATCTTCTAGGCGTTTCTATAGGTGTGTGGCTAGTGAAGCTGACCAAAGAAAAAATATTCAGAATTTAAAAGCAAGGCAAACATTTTCTTTCAAATAGGTCTGGGTTGGTTTGGTTAGAAAAAGATTAAGGGAGTTTTTTTTCCAAAATAAAGTTTCATATAACCATGATCATTATCATAAAGCATGTTTCTCTCTAAAGTTAGGTTCACTGAAAGGGGTTTAATGCTGTTTTAATCCTCTAGGTACGTCAATATGTCAATGACGTGGCACGCATATACTCCATCACTGTTACCAACGCCATCGATGGCGTGTCCTCCAGCTGCCGGGCTTGTGCCCTAAGCACCCAGCCCTCCAGCTCGGCATGCGTACCCTGCCCACCTGGACATTACATTGACTCAGTCAGCAGCAAGTGCTTAGAGTGTCCACGCAACAGTTACCTCGAAGCTCACGGAAAAGTAGGTTCGGATTCGTGCAAAGCATGTGGTCCAGCTAGCAGGAGCGACAAGGTTTGTGAATCAAGCTCTTATAATCTGCTCTTATTTTCCGGATGCCTGAGAGGAAAACTCACCATGAAAACTATGTCTGTGCTTTTCAGGACCACAGACTGTGTTACAGTGATTGTCACTTCACCCATACAGAGGGCAATGTCACGTTAACTTTTGACTTCAGTCTGCTCGGTTCAGCTGGATCCTTGATGAATGGTCCAAAGTTCACCTCAAAGGGGACCAAATATTTCCACATGTTCAACATCAGTCTATGTGGAGGACAGGTGTGCACAGAAAACAACACCAACACAGAACAGCGAAGAACTCTACAGTTAAAGGCTTTTATTCACAGATAGAATTCCTCTGCCTTCTTCTTTCCATTTAAGGATCGCATGGCAGTATGCAGAGACAACGTTTCAGACGTGTCAATCTCCAGCTCCCAGAGCGAGAAAGCGGAGGGATCCAGTGCTGTGAAGACCTTCATCTGTCAATCAACAATAATCCCAGCAAGCAGACAAGGATTCTCCTCTGCGCTGTCTTCTCAGTCCATTAACCTGGCTGACACTTTTCTCGGTAAGTGAACATTGGATCACTTACTGAGAATAATCAGAATAACTCCATTTGCTGTTCTTTCTTTGCTTCAACCCTGTTTTTGCTTTGAAAATCTACAGAAAGGCAATAAAAACTGAAGTTACAGAATGTGTATAATGTCAGTTTTTTTATCGTATACCTGCTTATCAATTAAAGATCCTGCATGGATCACTGGAAACAGAGATACACAGGACAAACAACCACACTCCCATACACCCATAACTAAGGGGAATGTTGGGGGATATATTAACCTTACAGTCATGTTTTAAATTGCCAGCCAGAGAGAATCCAATCCTGTATAGGGACACAATTTAATAAAGACCCTAAAACAGCAGACCCTCTTTTTGCAGGACAATAGTACTAACCGATGTTCCATTTTGTAGTCCTGCTTATATCTTATTATTAATGTTGTGTTTTTTTTTTCTTTTAGGTGCAACTGTGGATGATAATCTTGAGGGAATAAAAGCCATGCCAGACTTGTTTCCCCGGAAGTCTAAGAAAGTGCCTGATGTTAATTTCTTCTACAGGTATTTCTGTCATATCAGATATTTTTTGGCAAATAAAATGTCAAAGAAGGAAAATGTTTACTTTTCTGTCTTTACTTGATTTCTACTCTTTTATTTCCCTTCATTTATATTTTTTTATTAATTAAAAGCGCTTGTCTTTATACTGAATTGTGCTATATGAATAAACTCGCTTTGCCTTGACTTCATTTCCTAAGATCACTTGAAGGAACTTCGTCCTGCGAATCAGGTCGAAGTGCAGTGGTGACCCTCCGCTGTAATCCCGATATGAGCACTCAAGGAACACTGTCGGTTCCCAGGTATTACTTTCCACTTTTTCCGCATTTAATGCCTTCACTGCAGCTAAAAATAAGTTTGACCTAATCGTGGTTATTAAGGTTGCAAACATTAGTGCTGTTTTTAATGTTGAAGTAATGAGGTCTGTTTTCGGCCATTCCAGTCAGTGCCCTGAAGGAACATGTGATGGCTGCACCTTCCATTTCTTTTGGGAGAGTTCAGGAGCTTGTCCGACATGCACCGCTAGAGACTACCATCTGATAGAGGGAGTCTGCAAAGGAGGACAGCAGGTGTGTTTTTGTGTTTCCATGGTGTTAATTATAGGAGAGCATTTCTTTTCGCCGTTTAGTCTAACAAATTAAACTTTAAATAAATATGAATTTGAATTAGAACAGTGAAACACCCATTTTAGATCCTGGTTAGTTCCTTTCATGTTAATTATTTTTCTTTAATTCTATGAATATATGTGTTTTTTGTCAGGACATGCTGTATGTGTGGACTGAACCCAAGCTGTGTATAGGGGGCGCCAGCTTGCCTGAAAAGAAAACCGTGCCTTGCGAGGGTATGGAGTTCTGGGTTCGGCTTGGTGCAGGGACGGGGATTTTCACTGCCGTGCTGCTCATCTCTCTCACCTGCTACTTTTGGAAGAAGAATAAACGGTACTTTTTGGTAGTTTCCTCCCTCTGGCTTTAGCAGAAACACCTTTTCACTCTCCAATATTTTTACCAATATTTCTCTGATTCCTTCTTCCTAAAGCGTTTTATTATTCAGCGTTTTTTTCATTATGGTTCCATCATGAATGGATTTTCTATACTGACTTCACTTCCTTGGATTCTCTCCTTTATTTTTCAATTTTAGATGCTCTTTTGACATTAAATTTCTGTTTGTTTTTTTTTACCCTTTTTGAAAAAACAAATCTTTCCTATTACACAGCTGAATAAAAAATTAAGACCAGTTGAAAACTAGTAAGAATTCACATCTTGCACTGTTGGATTTTAATT
This sequence comes from Cyprinodon variegatus, assembly GCF_000732505.1. Lineage (NCBI taxonomy): Eukaryota > Metazoa > Chordata > Actinopteri > Cyprinodontiformes > Cyprinodontidae > Cyprinodon > Cyprinodon variegatus. The sequence goes on from NW_015150752.1 coordinate 572,665, forward strand.
AGTTTTTGGGAAGAATTACAAAAGCAAGGGAGGGAGTAAAACAAAAAAAAAAGTAGAGTAAGCAATTTATTGAAAACAACAATTAAACTGAAATACATTAAACATTTAAAACCACATAAAAAACAAAAAAAACAAAACAAACCCTCTGAAATAGAAACACGTTCAAAGAAGGACTCAGTAATGAGTATCTGTGCATTCTTGGTAATCACTTGAAAATTGATTTGCACCAGGCTTGATGCGAGTGTTTTCTGGAGACTAGAGTGAATGTTGATCTGTCTGCTAGAGAAATCAGCACAAAGGGCATCTATTGTAGTGTAGTTCTATAAAACAAGTTCTTACCTCACAGATAATTAGGGATGCCCCCTGCAATATCCCCACAGAGCAAGCTGCCATTTGATGGCTCTACACAACCTGAAGTTCCATTGAAGGAAAGAGCCCCCAGATCATGATGGAGCTTAACCTTATGCTGCAAGCTGGATTGTTGCAAGATCTAAGTTTTCAGTCTCACAACAAATCCATCTTGAAAGACTCCTACTAATAGGGATTCGTACCGGATTGCCTTCGAGTCAATGAGTCGATGCAAACAACTGGTTTTCCTTAGATAGAAAACTTTTAATCAATTTGACTGTATGATCTGGTGAACTGTAAAGTGCCTTGAGATGACGTGTTGTGAATTGGCGCTATAGAAGTAAACTTGAATTGAATTACATTAGTACATCCGTCTTGTAACAACCAGCGGGTCGGACCAATGACATGCCAGCAGTGTTTTTGGGGGCGGGACATGTAGGAATGATGACAGTCAGAAGGGCTTGTCAGGGCATTACAAACATGGCTACACTGGAGGACTCACCTGTCGATAGGTTTTAGCTAAAATAGCCACAATTTCTCGTTTATAAAAGGAGCAAAGAGAAAAACTTTGTGCATTTGTAGATGGGAAAGATTTCTGTGCTTTTCTTCTGACAGGATTTGGAAAAAGTTTGATTTATCAGCTTTCTCCAGTAGTTGTGAAAACACTTAACGTCACAATTTGCTGCTACGATTGGCTGAAAGCGCATTATGGAAGGCAGGTACTAGCTGGCACTTCACCTAGTCAGCTCTAAGTATTGTACTAAACGTCCCTGCTTTTCATGGACAAACTAGATTGATAACGTAGAACTCAACTCAGATCTACACTGATCAATCTGGCTACTGCCAGGTTAGATGGATCTCCTTGTGTTGTTTGCAGAACACACCTTGTCATGCCAGTAACATTTAAAGCCGCTACTGGAATCAGGGTTTAAAGGAGCATCAAGGTTTATTGTTTTTTATAACTGCAAGATAAAACTGTCTTCCACCTTTTAATGTCCCATGTTTAGGTCTCTCTGTTTTCCTATTTTCCTGCCTTTATTTTATTTTTTTTATTTCTTCTCTCTTGCCATATTTCTTTTATTTTATTTGTTTTTTTTCTTTCTGTTTTCTTATCTTGCTCCTTTTTGATATAAATTGTCTTCTCCTTTTTCTTTTTTGGATGACATTTTGTTCTTTTTTTTTCCAATTCACTTTCCCCTCTTGTCACATCAGTTGTTCGTTTTAAAACTGGACCCACATCCTTTTCTGGTATTGATTCTCTTGCCTTTCTCTTTGTAAGATTGGAATACAAGTACTCCCGGCTGGTTATGTCTGCCAATAAGGAGTGTGAAATGCCAGTGGCTGACAGCTGTGCTGTGATGGAGGGAGAGAATGAGGGAGACATGGAGGATGAAGTTGTGTACACCAAACCTTCACTGCTTGGCAAACTGAAAGCAATAGCATCTAAGGTGAGAGCTGTTGCATTATCACAGAAAGTAATGTCTCACTGTGCTAAAGTCCTCAGACAGCTGCACTATAAACACTGTTTCTTCTGCTATCAGGGAAATGGGCAGAGTTATGAAAATGTGCAGCTGAACTCGTCCTCATCAAAGGCGTTGGTGTGGAGTTAAAGCCCTGCAAACAGGAGCTGCAAGGAGGAAAAAAAACTTCGCTCTGGGTGATCCACCTTAGAGTGTCCCTCTTATGAGCTTTGGTACCTGGAATACCACCTGTGTGTACATAAAAAAATACACTCTGCATAAAAAGCCAGATTAAAAGAAGTCACAATAAGATGGTGGCCTTATAGCTTGGTACCGTAGAGCCATAGTACTGTGACACAGGTGTGTATGACACACATTTTTTGGCTTATCTTTTTGCTGGAAAATGTTTTTAGAAAGCTCAGGGTAATACAAGGACCTATATGAGTTCTTGTTCAGTTCGATGTATATTTATTTAATTCTGTGTCATGTTTTATTTCCTTTGATTGTGGAGATCCTGATGTCAAGACACACTATAACTGTGTGTGTGTTTCCATATCCTGTAGATGCACTCTGACTGGCTTTGTTTTCTCATATGTGTGTGTGTTTGACTCTTTTGTTTCATTGAAGTCATTTTGGTGGGGAGATAAGTAGGACTAAAAATGAACCTGCTGTATTAAGCTGTTAATATTGTGCTCCAAATAAATGACATATTTATGTAAAATCGACTCTGTGTGATTCAATTCAGTTTCAATTCAATTCAGTTTATTTCTATAGCGCCAATTCCCAACACATGTCATCTCAAGGCACTTACAATTCAAGCAGATCATCGAGTCAGATTGATTCAAAGTTTCTATCTAAGGAAAGCCAGTTGATTGCACTGACTCGAAGACAATCCCTCATAATAAGCATGCTTGTAGCGACAGTGGAGAGGAAAAACTCCCTTTTAACAGGAAGAAACCTCCAGCAGAACCAGGCTCAGTGTGAACGGCGCCTGCCGAGGCCGACTGGGGATCAAGGAGACAGAAGCAGAGATACAAAAGTTAACTGTCAACCAGCTCCACAGGCTTTGATTAAATTGTGATGTTTCAAAGTTGCTTTAAGAAATCTCTCACTATGATGGCTTTACATGACTGTATTTGTGTTTTTACTCATAAGTCACGTTGGTGATACCAAAGGAAACAATCAATAGTATATTTAGAACATGGAAGACCTTACTTTAGAGTAAAAATAAAATATTTCATTATGGAACTTACTGTATGTGGAAAGCAATGTTAAATGATCTGATGCTTGGTTTCTGCTCCACAGAGTAAAGAATGCTTACTTTGTTTAAAAAGATTTTGAAATGGGAAATAAGAAGTACAGATGGAGAAAATACTTTGGGCAGGGCCTTAGATACAATCACATTCAGCTAATTCCCACATAGCATAATAGCATCTATAGCCATATTTTTCCTACTAATAAGTCTGTTTTAGTACAGATATCAAAATCTGATTACTGAATAAGAATCATTAAAACTTTCAAATAAAAAATGAAACATTTCCCTTATTTTATTTTTGTATAATTGCCTTTCAAACAATGAAATCGTTTGGTTATCTTTTCACCAGCTTCTCACAGTAATTTACTAGAATTATGTCCATTCCTTTTTTAAATTTTGTGCAGCTGAATCATGTTTGTGAAACTAACTTGCACACACAAATTTTACTCTCTGCCCACAAATTATAAATAAGGCCGCAGCTTTGTCGTGGCCACATGTATATATTGACTTTATTGTTTTTAATTTTTGTGATTGTGATTTTAGCTGGATGGCTTAAGCTGTTTGAATATGTACAAATATTTTTTATTTTTCTCATGATTCCATCTTTTTTGTGTAAATAAACCCTGACCCTCCTGCTTTAATATATTCTCACAACATGACGCTGCCGTCCTTGTACTTCATAGTTAGGATTTTGCTCCAGGGCCTTTCCTTTTATAATGCAGCCTGACATGTAAAGCAACTAACCTGAAGTAGTGACCAAAGTTAACCACCAGAGGGCGATCTTTCCAAAGGTAAAAGGCCTCACTCCTCACCCTGCTCGGTTTATGTAAACTTTAAAATGATGATGCAGCCCTAAAAGATTAGAAAAGCCTTTTGTTAAACCAACATCAAATTAAACAAATGATGCTATGATGTTAAACAAACATCCAACATTTGTTTTCTGAAAGTCAGTTTTGTAGTATAAAGTAAGATTTTGCAAAAACAAAATTTAAAATGTTCCTTTATATTGTATTTTTACCCCTTTTTCCCTCTTTCATTTTTTCTCTCTTTACCAGGCTGATATTCTTCACTGGCATGCATTGTCCTAGTGCAGGAAACTCTCCAGTAGATGGTTTAATTGGAGTGTTTTTATTTAAGGGAACAGATCAGGCAAGGTGTTAGAGCCAACAAATGCTGTGAATCCTACATGGCACACATGGCAAAGAGAGGGAGGAGGAAACAACAGCTGATGTTTACTTCATGGTCTTTATTATGATGTCATCACAGCCTCTTTATTGCACATTTCATAAATGCAGGAGCTATTGCTTTTTGTGACCAGCCAGTTCCAAGAGTTCAGATTGATATCCGTTTCGCTTTGTCTCTTGAGTTCTCTTCTTGTTTCAAAGCCCAGAGGCCAGGGACACATTCTGCTATATAGAGGGGGTGGGGGGTAGACCTTTGTAAAAAGAAATGACAGTTGGCAAAGCCTGAAAAGAGGAACAGTGTCCTTAATAGATTGCCATTTGTAAAGGATATTCATGAGGAAAACCAATTAAAGAAGTTTCCCAATTAATTTATGGAGGAGATGAGATGATCATTTCCATGAAAGTAATGAGAATTAAAGCAATGTGTTCCTTTACATCTGAGTTTTCAATTCAATTCCTCCACCATTCATTTTCCAAATCCTTTGTTTGACATCCCTCCATTTCTTTTCTAACCTTGTCACAGCAGCTTCCATGTCATGTGCTTTAGAAGACCGCTTCAGTTCAAGTTTAAGCCACCAGTCTGTTGCTCTGGCTTTGGTGGTCTTGGCTGAGACCGAATCAGTCACAAGTTTCACACACGGAGTGGAGATGGGGTGCACAAAAGGTGGTAAGGGAAAGGTTGAAGGGTGAGGCGGACTGTGAGAGAGAGGGTCAGGGAAGAGTGTGAGACTGTTGTCTTGGACTGGTCCCTGGACTAAATGACTGGAGAATCAGGGTTAAGTGCTCTGTTTGTGTGCCTATTAAAAAGCCGTGAGTACAGGGCCCTAAAGAGCCCAATCTCATTGGTGTCTGCCAACTTGGATCAGAACCTTCAACCCAGTTTTTCTCTCTCTCTTTCTGTCTCTCTTTACTCAAGCACTCCTCATCCCTTCTCCCAGTTTTTCTCTTCATGCTGCCAACTAAGACATTCCAGTGTTGGATGTGTTAGTTGTGGTTGTCCATAGCAACCTGTCATGTGGTGTGTATCTGGAGGGAGCAGGACCACAGAGTGAATGGCTAAACCTTCTTCTAACAAACACTGTGAATCTGTGGGATGCTTTGAGCTTCCACAGAGGCGCTGCCGACTTCTGGGCTCTGTGAGTGCTTTACATAATCCAGCAGGAGCAGCAGCAGCAGCAGCATCTCTGCCACATCGCTGTCTCTTGCTGCTCTCTGCACCTAATAAACACACCCCAATGTAGGTTGCCTCCTCTTGACACAACCTTTGAAATCCCTTCTATCATTTAGTTCAGTGAACACAGGAGGCTGTGCAAACATGCTGACCACTCAGAAGATGGAATCTAAAAGTTCTGCAAACATCTACTTTGTATTTGACAAAAACACTGCTTTGAAAAAAGTTATTCTGATCATTTTTTTGGTTAAAACATCAAATGTAACAGTCATACTTTATTTTAGACAGCATATAATATGTAAACATTGAGATCAGTTTTGTGAAAAATATTCCTAAGTTCAACAAAAATTGCAGGACAATTAAATTAAATGTAATAAATTACTCTGCTATCTTTAGCTGTTAAAGTTTCCCTCTAAGTCGCTTTTTTATATTAAATTTATTCAGTAATTTTAAGAATCACATCCAAACATTTACATCTGTATGAATGAGAAAATCCCCTTTTTCTGGGGGCTGTGCATATCTGTTCTACTCTAACATCTATTGCTGGCGTGGATCAGCCAGCAGCTGACAAAATGTGCTGTCCTTCGTCTCCTGAGCCTCTGTGGGACTGCCAAAGCCAGCTGCTCCACTGTGCTTCCCAACATAAACACATTTTAACACAAGCTTGTAAACTGCACACTTCAACAAGTCAAATACTCTCTGAATTCCTCCTAATGATGTAGCCTGTTTCCCCTTCTCCTCCCTCTTTTACCTGCAGCTACTGAGGTGATAGCAGGAGGACAAAACACAGACCTAAACATATTTTTTCTAAATATTCTTTGTTTTTCAGACTCAAGGAACCCACTTAAAACGTGTGATTTGTTAGAATTCCTGGACCTTTACTTCACATAAAATAAACCTGCTGCCATAGACGCATTGTCTTCATACTGAGGCCACTTTTTTACATCAACCAAACAAAGACTTTGAGCTGGTAGTGTAAATCTGATCTCTAACAACAATTATCTATCAAACACAGATTAAGGCACATAGCCATATTGAAAATATCAAACCAGACGGTATCTATAGGGCATGAATTAGAAGCTACTACTCCCCTAAAGGTGGAAAAAGTCAACGTGTGTTCAGCAAAACATCCCCTTTTTCTTTAGCGACATACTTTCTCAGTTTAGGAACCCAAAGTTCATATAGTGCTTTGCAAAAGTATTCTTGGAACATTGGAACATCAATATACTTTATTCATATTTTATATTGTGGAAATTCATAATTACATAACTGGGTAGTGCAAAGAAACAGATGTGTGGTTTTATAAAAAAAACTACTAAAGATATATTTGTTACTCATGCACTTCTCTAACCCAACCATAATGGAAGAGTAGCAAGGAGAGAGTCACTCTTTAAAGGTAGTAACACAAAAATTCAGAATTACTACCAAAAAACATGTATGGGAAATAATAAAAAAAAAAAGATAAAGAGGGTCTACTGGTGAAATAAGACCAACATTAAACTTAAAGCCAATTTCCGAAATTTAATCTGTTGTGGAAAATGTGAAACAGGGTGATGGATGCATTATGTTGTGGGAAGGCCGTTCTTAAGCAGGGATAGGGAAGCTCATAAGGTCCATGGGAAGATGGGCTCATCTTGAAGAAAAGCCTCTCAAAGGCTGCAAACGGCTGTACTCTGAGTTTAAACTTCACATTCAAACAGATAACAACACTAAAAATACATAAATACATTGGGATTGCCTAGATTAAATCAGTGCAATTATTTTTTTCATTTAAAGTCCAAACTTAAAATGGAGAATTAAAACTTGACTATTGCAGTTCACAAACGGTATTCATTTTGAATGATGGGCAATAATTTCAGTTTCCAGATGATAAGCTGGTAGAGAGAAACTCCAAAGAACTTGAAGTTAAATGCAGCTTAATGTAATTTTAGAAAGAGACTCTTTTATAATATTTTAGTTGTACAGAATGTTAAAACATGGTATCATGGTTTTCTCTTACTTTACAATTATGCAACCATTTTGTTGCTTTATCCAATAATAATCCACTATAATAAACTGACGGTGTTAGATGACAACATGTAAAAAAGATCAAATGGTCTGAATCCTTTTGCAAAACACTTTAAAAACTGGGTAACTGAATTTTTTTGTTTTTGTTTGTTCTTTAGGGGATTTAATAAAGTGTTTTCAGCCAGCTATTCCTTATTAGCAATGCATCTCAGCAGTCTTTAAAACACATCAGCTTAAAAGTGGCAGGGAAAAAGTGATGCTTTGCTGAACACATCTCTGGAATGATGGCCATTTAGATAAAGGGATACCATAATTAGAAAATAATATCATTTGTATCAAAAGTAAAACATGTTTTTCTGCCAAAACAGCCAAAGACCATTTTGACAAAGATCCAGGAAACAATTACCATCTATTAAGATGAAATACGATATATTTTCAAACAGAAATATATCACTAAATATGATGGATCTCTCTCTGTCTCTTTCTTTCTGTATGCATTTGTTTCCATTTTTAGTTTCTTATCTGGCTGTTCTAGTTCGTCCAGTTATCTTTTTGTCCACATTCATTCTGATGTCTCAAGACCTTTAACATTGTGCTCTTTGAACCATCAGTAGTATAATATACAAATGTACAGATCCACATTAGAAATGCATACAGTTAGTTATTACAATGAGGTACTACAAAAAGCATGAGAATCAAAAGTCTGTGGGTATTGCAGTGAGGCAAGCAGAGCCACAAATGTGCATCCAGATGGAAGGACTCAGTCCCCCTACCATATTTAAGCTTATGTCTTTTTACATTGAAACAAGGCTATCAAAAACAAAGTTTCCAAAAAATTCCTCCTAAAAACATTTTTTTTTTTGTTATTTCATTTCTCTACGTACAACAATGTTGATTCAATGTATATACATCCCTAGAAAATAATTTAATTATAGTTACACACTTTCTACATTTGTAAAACAATACAGTTCTAGTCCACAAGGAAGGCGTTTGCTTGTATTCAGTTTGTGTGAGTGTGTTTGTGTGTGTATGTAAGAGAGTGTTTGTGTGTTTAAAAGGGGGAATAAAAACAAAGCTGGGATGAAAAATGTTCGTCACTTGGCTAACAGTCGCTGGGGCAGGTTTAGCGAGCGAACTGGATGATGTCACAGAGAGGAAGTGGTCGAGTCAACTATTTCCCTCCCGTTGCACACTGTTGGGACGAAGTGGGCACTGACAGAAGCTAGGAACAAAACAGAACAAGATATTAAAATATGACGATCGATTATAAACCACTAAATAAAATATTTTACTGGATAAATAAAACATTTTTTCCCCCTTAGCCCTTACTTAAGTCTTTCTTTTTTTGATTATGTTGATTTATTATCTGTGTTTTGCAAAAAAAAAAAAAAATATTTGGAGCATTTTTATACAATTCTGATTCATTCAAAAGAATGAACCACAATTACTTGGTTTCATTTAAACATACTCACATATGTCCCCCATCAAATTAAAAGAAGGCTTCTCATTGTTTGTGTTTTATTTATCTTAGAATTTTCTGGATAATAAGCCAGAGTGCTGGTTTGTTTTAAAGCTTTATGCTTTTGTTCAACATTTCTCTTGAATTATCCGTCCTTACTGAATTAAGAAGGACATGGATTTTCTCTTTGATAATTCACATTATAGCAGGAAACTTAGCTATTGCGATTTTGAGTGGAAACAATCCATATTTTTTGTAATGTCATCACCAGTGGTGTCAAAAGTACACACATTTGTTACTTAAGTAGAAGTATAGATACTGCAGTTTACTCAAGTAAAAGCGAAAAAGAATGTGCTAAAAAAACTACTTAAAGTATAAAAGCATAAAGTAACCTTAAAAAAAACATCCAGATACCACTATATGAATTCAAAGCTAAATTCTTTGACTATTTCGATTGTATAATTCTTTGAGATAGGGCCAAGGATGAGGGAGGTCTTGTTGGTCTCCGTCTCCAGCTCTCGCCTGTTTCCGACATTTCAACATCTTTTTCTGAATCCGACATTGTAGCATGGCATAGACAATTCACGTTTGGAGTTTGAAGAACACCTGCTTGCTTCTGATGATTTCCTTTAGCTATCCAATGAGTGTTTGCGTTATATGACTCATCCAATTACACTAGTTTTCACTGGATGTGGATGGCACCAATGATCTGCATTGGATGGCGCATAGGTAGTGAAATAAATATTTATAAACATTAAACCGAAGCCAAGAGTAACGATTAATGTTTGTTTTAAAAATGTAAGGAATAGAAAGCACAGATACTTGTGTGAAAAAGTAATGAGTAGAAGTCAGAAGTAGGAAGAAAAATAAGTAATGGAGCAAAGTATAGATACCTAAAAAGCGTACTTAAGTACAGTAACAAAGTATTTGTACTTTGTTACTTGACACTTCTGGTCATCACTCATTATGTCCTGCTTCTGTCCTAGATATAGTTATGGGCTCCTCTTTACTGTGACTCTATGTGCTCTCTTTCCTCCCTTTGATATGAAAACTGGCTCAGAGCTCATCAGCATAACTGTTTCTTTCCTAGACAGAGCCATCTATGGAGGTAGTTTACTGTTACCTATGCTGGCATAGAAAGCATTTATGGATCAGTGCTTTTATGTTCCTTTCTTTTTTTTTGCTCTTATCTTTTTTAACACCCATCACACTCGGCGGAATACTGCTCACACGTAGCCTGGTTCTGCTGGAGGTTTCTTCCAGTTAAAAGGGCATTTTTCTTCTCACTGTCACTGCATGCATGCTTAGTGTGAGGGATTGCTGTTGAGTTAAAGACAACTTGCTCATCCAGGAGGAGATTGTCCTGCAAAGTCAGCCAGGTTTCCATAATTAGAAAACTGTTTACCAATCTGAATTTATGATCTGAATGAAATGTCTCTGTAAAAGGTCTTAAGATGAAATGTTCTGAATTGGTCCAATTTAAATAAACGAAATTTAATTACTTATTAGCAGGTTTTTGCTGTGCTTTTTACTTCCCTCTACTTGTTTTTTTTATTTTCGTTTTCTTTAAAGATATTTCTCAAGTTTAGACACGGAAATTGATATAATTACTTTGTTTTACACTTTCAATTAAAAGTTGTAATAATTTGTGTATACAGTGTACTCTAAAATACATTGAACTCCCCTTCGATGGAGCAGAATTATTTAGCTGATAATGATAATTGTTTCAAATTTTGGTATTAAAAAAATAAACTGCTCCCAGAAATTTAATTTAAGAAATTAAAGTTAAACGTCCAATGTTCTTACAGAAAGACTGGTACTGTAATAAGACAGTGTAAGGAACTAAAAACACTTGCAACTATCAATTGCAAACAAAAGCAACAACCGTCTGTATAAAGGGATTAAATAGTCACACTGAGTTGACATGAAGTAAACCTGTATTATTATTGTATGGTTTTTCATTCTGATATGTATAGAAATGTATAGTTTAATGTAAATTTAAAAGATGTATGTGGCAACTAATTATCTCTGGATTTATTTGTGACTTTAATCAGTCTGGTTGTTTTAGACAGAGGATGTGTCTCCTTCAAATTCCTTTTTTTTTATTCTTCCGGTATTTGGCCCCATTCTCACAATGGGCCATGTTGTTTTATCCCTCTCTGTTTGATCAGCTGTACTTCCCGCTGTGCACTTTCTCCGCAGTGTGTGACTGACAAAGACACTAGGACTTACACCATTAGGAAAAAAGATAGTTGCTTCTGAGACCAGAGCCAATCAATTTAAGCTCTAATTCTGTCCTCAGGTACAGCAGGTCAGAAAACAGTGCTATCTCTTCTCTGACGACATGGTAATCAGCACAGTTTATTCACCGTGTTTACATGGGAAAACTGCAGCTTCAATCTTTCTTCTTCTTTTGTCATGAAAATTAAAAGTAAAAACTTTTAATTGTCTTTTAAAGGCTTGAAAAAGTAATAGTTTTTTAAATACTGATAAAATAAATTTCCAAAATGGAAGAATCTCAGTTTTCAGTCAGTATGTCAAGTGTTTCATAAATGAATAAAAATCGTGTCAGACAGGCAAAGAGAAATATAAATAAGTGCATTTTAAGCTATTGTAACAATGAAGGAGTAAGTAAAAATGTATAAATATCAGCAAATTCTTTTTTAAAAGATCACACAGTCATTGGAGACTAAAAATTGGCATTGATAATGAAAAACATACATTTGGAAATAAATACTTAATATTTCATGTTAGACCACATTATATGAACAAGAGTTAAAGGACAAATCCTTCACAATTTTTATTTACGGCCGATGACGTCGCCATCCCAGCAGACGCTATTGCTGAGCTTGTTTCCTGATATAAAGTTATTGCAAAACATAATTCCTGTGCTGGTATTGAATATACCAGTGGGCATGTTTACCTTATTTAGTGGCTGGAATGATTATTTGATATTTAGTAAATCGACAGCACTCCCAGGTCATTTCCTGCCATGGACTCTTTGTCTGTCGGCATTTCACAATAAAAAGACAGGTAAAACTTAACATCACAGACTACTGCTAAATTGTTTCTTATGAAAAACTTCTGAATCACCTTGGGGAGACCAACACATTTTTGGATAAGCCCGAAAAGCTCTGAAAAAAAGAGCTCTGATTCGAAGAATAGGCGGGACTTCATTGTAAATCCACCCACACAGGAAGCACTGATGCTGGGGTCAGTGTGCAGTGACAGACTGGGCTCTGTGCTTAAGGTGATTGAGGACGATTAGCAGTCCTTTTAGGACTAAATTAAAATAGCTTTTTTAAAGCTACCTAAAGACCTCTTGATAGCATTCCTTATTTCTACCGTTTTTAACATTATTTTCTCTGTTTTCCATTTTAAGAGAAAAAAGCTTCACTTACAACCAGTCTCTGATTGGCTGCTGTGTCGCGATTTCATAGAAAAGTTCAGCTTGTTTCCGCTCTCTCCATGCGGTGCTGCTGTTTGCCAACACCTCAGCTCTATCTAGTTACAGGAGTTGAGGGAGGAGCAGTGAATGCTCTGGCTTTGTGGAGTAAGCCATAGCCACTGTGTGTGGTCAGAATACACAATTATACTATAATAAACATTTTTCAAACAAATGGTATACAATTTCTCATTTTGTTGACTTTTTTTATTCTAACCATCAATTTAAATTAAATTAGCTCTAAGCTGTAAAAAAACTAAATCCAATTCTCCTTTCATGAATGTGATAACTATTTAGGCTGATACTTGGATACATGTAACTTAGCAAGTTAGAGAGATGCCAAATATTTTAAAAAGCCAAAATTGAGTCTCTGGCAGGATTTTTAAAATTTTTTTTAAGGGAAGTTGCAGCCTAGTGGTTAGGGCATAGGGCTTTGAATCATGTGGTTGTGAGTTTGATCCCCCACTCCAAAAGACTGCCACTCTGGGTCCCTGAGCAAGACCCTTAACCCCACACTGCTCCCCGGCCGCCGCACAATGGCAGCCCACTGCTCACAAAGGGTGTGGGTTAAATGCAGAGAATTAATTTCCCTCTGGGAGTATTAAAGTATAATAACAATAAAAAATAAAAAGATAAGTTCTCACCTTACTCATCAGAAATGTTAGCTTTCATGTTAATGTATTACCTGGCTATTCAGTATTGGCCGATACCATACCAATACAATCTGTTAGAAATTGATGTCTGTGTGTGAAACATGGTTCACAAATATTCAAAAGTTCAAGGTCAGGGCCACTCTCGGGGGTCACTGTTGGCTTTTTTTTTATATCTTCGAATATTACTTCCCTTGATCACTCCTAAGATATCTAGTCAGTAAGACAAATATCTCAATCCTTATCCTTTGACAATAAAAGCTTTACCAACAAAACTTTGCAATTATATTAAATCTTCTTGTAATATTTTCTTTTTGTACCATATTGAATGAAATCTAAGATCAGGATAATAAAAAATGGTGTTTAGTTATATCTAACATTAGTTTTTAAGTTGTTAAACAAGAGCATTGGATATAAACACTTTTGGGATTCAGCACAACAAATGCTTGTGAGCACTGAATCCAAAATGAGCCTCTCTGAAAGAGAAAACCTGCTGTTTCAATAAAAACAACCTACCATGAGATGCGTATGTAGTGGCAGCCCCGCTGACACTGAAGCGGTTGAGGTTAAGCCGGTGGCTGGTCACATTCTTCTGGGGCTGAAACATGATGATATGGACCTTGGGAGCAAACATACAGCCCAGGACCACAAAGCCACTTAGACTGACAGAGATACACATGGTAGTGGTCTGAACCTGAAAAAAAAAGAAACAGAAATTTTGAGTTTATTTTTTTTTTACTTTAATTAATCATCCATTTACAATTCAGCAGATAATTTTAATGTATACATTGACTGCACAGTGCTTTGTAAAAGTAAGTAAAAGTACCTTTAAATTTTCAATATTTCATCACATTATCATCTCAAACTTTTGTGTCTTTATGCAAAACACTGAAAAAACTAGTACATAATTGTTTGGTAGATGGACATGCATTTTTTTATTCCAAGGACTAAATATAAACCCTAAACACAACATATCAGTGGACATACAAATTAAAAAAACCAATTCAGAAAATACAATGATATTGGGCTGCAACTAACGATTATTCTACAAATCAATTAAGCTGTTGATTCATTTTTTGATTAATCGATTAATCAGATGGCAAAAGGTTCCTTAAAAAAGACTTTTCACCTGGCCAAATTTAACCAGGTGAAACTAAAACTTTTCCACTTGAGGACTTTTGAAAAGAGTGTATTAGAAGACGAAAAATATTTTTTTATCTTAAGAGGAAAATATGTACATATTTTTTTCTAGAATTTGGTAGAATTGCTGCTTAAGCAGGTGGCTCTGTCAGCTAAGGCACGTTATAGACTCTCTACACTCCATTTAATGATTAATCGATAACTAAATGAGTTGATGATTATTTCAATAATCAATTAATCATGATCAATATGATTAATTGTTTTAGACCTACAATGAAGATTCTAGTTTTAAATTTGAAAAAAAAGTAGAGGACTGAATAATTTGTTATGGCACTGTGACCTACTAGAGATACATTATTGCATCAGTAGAGCTTCTAATCTTTAAAACAAATAATTAAAGTACTGTTTAAGAGAGATCTGACTTCTAATAATGCATATAGCCAATACGACACATATAGCAGGAGTACAACTCTTATTTCAATATCTTCTTACTTCACTTTAGTCCGGAGAATAACAATTACTGAATCAATCAATAAAGACTCAATCAACAGAGAACTCCGAAGCCAAACTTAATAGTCTCTCCCTGTTCAATTTAAGTTTGTTCTTTGTGGTTCATTGTATAAATCAATGCTAAGTGCTTTCCCACTCTCTTAAACACAGTTCTGCAGCAGTGTCTGTTGCTTGCTCATTTCAGGTTCCCCTAATCACCACTCTTAAGTGTTAACAGAAAGTAAAATCACACCACAGCTGAGCACATTCGTCAGTAATCAACAATCCAACATCTCCACTGTTTATATAAATATTTATAAATGTGGGAGGATGTTATGTCTGCACAAGAGTAATCTTTAAGTAAGAATTGTTATAATATTTTCTTTTTCAGATGACAGAGACAAATTTAAAGAGACATTTCAGCAAAAAAAAAAAATGGAAATGAAAACAATAATTCAGGTTTTTTTGCTTAAGGATCAAATGGGCAATTCGGGCGGCACGTCTCTCTCTCACACCCTTTGAAACAGTTTGTGCTTGTGAACATGTCTGCTTAAAGTGTGTAGGTGTACATGGGATTTTTGAGGCTTAGGAGCGCATTCATCCACCTTTGATGGTAAGTGTGGACATGTGTCAGCAGTTTAACAGAACCTGTTTGTCACTTCAGAACTGCAGAACTGGAGCATCTGCCGATGGGATTAGCTGTAGATTAAAGTTACCAGCCATTTATTTCCTATGTTACCTGACTGTTTTTATCAGTTATGTTGAGGGAAAAGAAGCTACAAAAAATGTACTTTTTAAAGTATTGTTAACTAAGGATTGTTAAAGCAAAAATAATAAGTAAGCTGATCAATGTTATTTAATGCTTACTATCATTTAACCAAGGCAGAAATAGATGTGTTGGTGAGTGAAATGGAGAGTTGGATAAATGTGTTTGTTACACAGCTGTGGGGTGATAAATAAAATGAAATATTATGTATGGCAATACTTTAAAATGTTAATATTTGGACAAATATTTATTAATTATTGATTATGCCTAATATTAAATCAAATAAATATCCTTTACTGTTATATGCACAATAAAAAAAGTTTCCTTGTACAATTAAATTCTTACTTTGCTGTCCACACTGGATGCCAAAAGAATAATAATAATAATAATAAAAACAGAATAAAACAGGCATAGAGGAAGTTGTACTGGTAAGAACTAGTTGCCAGGAACCCCACAATGGTTACCAGCTGTGTTTTTTTCAAATCAAAAATGTTTACAGCATTCAGTATTAATGCCCAACACCTTTCACATTTACACACTGATCTGTGATATGACTCCCACTGTTAATCATCGGGGAAAAACTGTAAGGGTAAGAAACATTTAAATATTGAGAGCGTCTTAATTTAGCATTTAAGTTCACTTATGATCTTTTTTCCTTAATGTGACAGATCTTTATCTGTAGCTACGGCTCAGTAGCACAAGGATACAGACTTTTTCATAACACCTCATTTAAATGTTGGAAAAAATTATCAGAGATAGATACCATTTGCTTGCCTAATGCTCTTTCTACATAGTGCAATTTTTTCAATATTATAAGACTATTGCATGATATAGTATATGACATGGAATTATCTGTTTTTGGCACAACATTGAGATTACATAGGTAAGATTTGAAAGATATTCATATCCAATAACTCACCAATGGATCATTGGTTCTGCAAAACCAACACCTCACTGCAATCACAGCAAGGTGAACTGTGAGCTACAATCGTATTTTTCTCAAAGAGGGCCGTCCTTAACGATAGAGGAATTGCATTTTGCTCTTTGCAGAGTGTGCCTCTTCTTCTTGACGGTGCAGGGACCGTCTGCAACATGCAACACCAAAATAAATGTAATGGCTACACCAAGGACATGTGTAGTGTAATCAAAATAATCTATGCGATCTAATTGTTTTCAGATTGTAATTTTTGAATTGAAAGGTAATTCTTTTGAATAATCTAAGGATTTTAGCAAACCCTAAAGTAACAGAATGATTACTTATTCCATTTCATTTTGCAGTCCCTTCAAAATTAAAGCACACATATACTACCTTGTTCATACCAAGTCTCCTAATTTGGGAAAATATGTAAAAAAATGATTAAGGGGGAATCATAACATCAAACATCTAATAAAATGACCAACAACTTAACTATTTCAGACTGTGGTGCCACCAAACTCACAGTACAAAAACAATATATACTCTTGATCATACTACTTTACAACCCCTAAGTTGGGAATATAAGTCAAAATTCAATTTTGGTGGAATTTAGGCAATAAACATCCAATAAAATGGCGAATAACTACTTATTACAAATTGCCTAAAAAAAACTCACAGTACAAATAAACCATCCCCTCTTGATAAAACTACAATTCACCTGAGCAAACAAACAAGTAGCTATGAGGACTCCTTGCAATTTGCTTATAATTGTGAAGTTGGAGCTGAAGATGCCATCACACACCTGCTTCAACAAACCTAGTGTCATTTAAGCAAGGTAGACAGCGCCATAAGAATCCAGTTGTTTGATTTCTCCAGAACAGTTAGGACGATTCAGCGTGACTCACTCTGTCAGAAACCCCTGAAGACTAAGGTGGAGTTTCAGTGAAACACATAATGCTACATTGCCAATATTCTGGCTGGGTCCTTGCTAGGACTTGGAGTTTGTCTAAGTTGTTTGCTGAATCTCACATTGCCCATAATGATTGATGGAAGAGAAAGTTTCAATTTCCTGCTCCTCTCTCTTCTCCTTGCAGTCTTTCTCTTCCTCTCTCTTCTCTCTGTGAATTTCTGTGGCACCACAATGTGTAATGAAGTATTTATTGGTCCTTATTTATTATCTTAAATTCCACCAAAATGTATTTTGTTTTATACTTTCCCAATGTAAGAGTTGTTGTATGATCAAGAATAAATAGTTTGTTTGAACTGTGAGTTTGGTGGCACTACAGTGTGAAATATTGAAGTTATTGGTCATTCTATTAGTCATTTATTGATTAATATCAAGCCTGAATAATATTTTAGCAGTATCAACAAAATTACTGCTACAATATGCAAAAGAACATTGTTGTATGAACAAGGTAATTTATGTGCGCTTTTTTTAAGGGACTGCAACATGGAATGGAATAAGTAATTGTTCTGTTACTTTAGTTTTTTGTATATCATTGCTGTTCACAGTTCACCTTGCTGTGATTGCAGTGAGGTGTTGTTTTTTTAGAAAATAATTTTTGCTGGTGAGTTACTGGTATGGAAATGCCAAATCTGGAAATATCTTTCTAAATTTACCTAAGTGTTAAACTCGATCAGTAATGATAAGAAACTTTATTAGACATATATGACAGCCATCTGTGCTGTTACGACTTAAAAATGAAATCTGAAAAAGAGAGAATTTGGACGCAATGGGGGTAAATCAAAAATGACCAACTTAGGATGCTAGTTCCTGACAAGCCTCCCTTGGCAAAGCAAAAAGTTGGGCAGAACATGGCACTAAGATTCCAATCCTGTTGCCATAATGCTGAACATGACAAAAAAAAAAAGAAGAAAAAAAAAGAGGCTAGTTCACAGAGAGAATACCTAAACTTGTAGTCTGCGACATGTTTTCTCATGGAGGCTTTACACAACTGTAACACAATAAAAAATTGCACAATCCCAAAATTCTAAAGGTTCTAAAAGCAAAAATCTTGCTGTTGACTTGCGCTGAAATAATCCAACATGAGGGAAAATATTTCTTTCTTGCTCTAATTACTCACCAGTTATTGGCTATAGTCAGAGTGCTCACCTGTTTGTGTGTAATAGAAAGAGGGAGCTATTTTCTTCTGTGCGTGATGCTCTATGTTGCAATTAGGACAGACTCTTCATGACAGAAATTGATTAAGAAATCCAAAACTTATAAGGCCTACTTTTTAAAATATTTTAACTGGGACCACAGTCCCTGTCTGCGAAGTCTCTCCTCTTCTTGCCAAAACTCTTTCCCTTATATAAGTTATTGCGTTTCCATGTTGTAGATGATTCTTATAGTGGATAAATAGGTGAGTAATTTTATATGCAAATGTATTGTAACGTGGTAGCTGCTGGTTTTTGGACGTTCTTCATCTGAGAAGTTCATAAAAAATCCCTGATTTCGGATCGGATCTTCTACAGTTGGGTTGCTATTTACTTATCAGTACTTGTAGGTTGTAGCACCTGTCATACTGTGACACCTGCATTTTAAATTTTAGACAGTGACAGGTAATCATTGCAGGTTATCTTTGGTCGCAACATGCTAAAAAAAACTGCCTGGCTTTGCAGTGTGATGTAAGACTGCAGATTGAGAGCCACCACCAATGATTCCTAAATGATATTCCAACAAACCCCCCCAATGATCGCACAGTGTATACCAAGTATTAAGTATTTTAGGATCAATTTGTGCAAAGCCAGGCTTGCCACAATTTAACACTGAAAAATATAATTTTTAATAAGCCTCTGGGAGTAATCCTTTAAAGCTTTCAAATAAAAATGTCAAAAGCTGAATACCACATACAAGGTTAGGAGAAAATTCTGCAATTGGTGAAAGAGTAGGTGAACAATACGTTTGTCATTTATTATACTTTTTCAAAAGTAAATCTTTTCCTTTTGTGAACAAAACATTGCAGCTGGCTACTTTGAATATGAAAATGTGTTGTTGCTTCCTAATTTCCTTCATTATTATATGAAACATATCTGAATGCAAATCCACAAGTAAGAAAATACCCTGTAGTCACTGGATGTGACATAGAAGATGGGAAGAAAGGCCAGCCAAATTATACAGGTGGTATACATGGTGAATCCGATAAACTTGGCCTCATTAAAGTTCTCAGGGCATTTCCTGGTCTTGAAGGCATACCTATTAAAAAGACATAAGCATACAGGATGTAATGTATGACACACAGATACAGGTAAGATTAACAAAAAAAAGAAAAGAAAATGTAATAGCTGTTTTTTAAGAGACTAGCACAACATAAACTTACACAGTACACAAGATGACCAAGAGTACATCATATCCCAGAGACAGTAGCATGCTGGAGTCTCGCACATTACACTTGAGGATGACTGTCTGGCGTCGTTCTGGTAACGTAAACCGCCGTGTCCCTGGAACCTCCAGAAGTAGCCACACTGAGACCATTACTAGTTGGACGGAGATCAGACTCAGACAGATAAATACCTGACAAAAACGAAGAATAGGAGAATTAAAGTCATTGGGTTTCTCTGTGTCAGTTTATCCATCCATTCATCTGGCTGATTTAGATTGATGGACAGACTGCTGCATTCACTCACTTGAGAGAATGGGCTAATGAAGCGCGGCCTCACTGCGCCCGCCCCATCTTTCACGCCGTTGAAAATTCTGGAGATTCTGTTGGTTTTGGTAAGCAGGGCTGAATAGCACACAGCAAATGAAGTGCCCAGTCCGAGGCGCCGCAGGGCACATATAGCAGGAGAGGGTTTGGCCAAAAAAAGGAAAGTCATCGCATAGGACATAAAGACTCCAGCGAGAAGAATGTAGCAGAGCTCTCTTCCTGAGGCTTTCACCAATGGTGTGTTGTTATGTCTGATGAACACCCAGGCTACCAGACCGGTGCACACAAACCTGCAGATAGGGAGCATGCACAACACAATTAATGGTTGGGAATAAAGTTTATGTCATGTATGTCTGTTTAGATTACAAATCTTTGAAGAAATAGACCTAACCCTAACCCTAACACAAAATTCTGTGTGCAACATTTAGAGAAGGAATGCGCATTGCCCCTTATGTTTATGGGAACTAAAAGTGTCTACATTGCCTTAAAAATATCCTGTTCCACATTTTGCCACAACATAAGCCTTTATTTTAATTTGGTGTTACCAATGCAGCGTTGAGCTAAATTGTGAAGTTGACAGAAATGTAAAGAAGATTTCTAAAATACTTGAAAAAGATTTTGCCACCACTGTGCAATTTTTAGACCTGATTTATGCTGCATTCTCAGAGATTTCAGGTATGTCTTAAGTAACACTGTACATTTTATTCATCCAAAATAAAGCACCTGATGTTATATTACATATGACGCATAAAATAACATACATGTCTTTTAAAAATGTGCTGATAATTTTCAATTGAATATAGGTCTGGACCTCAACAGGACCATACTAAAAAATGAATATGCTTTGATCTCTGCCGTTGCATTTTAGTTTTAGCTGTATAATTTTGGTCATTGTCCTTTTTGAAGTTGAATCTTCAGCTTGATATCATGTCCATTGCAGCCGCGAACTCCTTTCTTTAGAGATTTCTCTGAATTTCGCTCTACATATTTTGACATTAACTCTGAACAGCTTTCTTGATTCCTTGTTACCAGAAGGGAATCAATAGCACACTGTTGCCACCATCACCTTGTACTCTGAGCATGGTGTTTGAGATTGACTAGTGTGTATGGCCACACAGTATTCTCTACATTGGACAAAAGTTTTATTTAATTTTAATCTAAACAGGGCATTTCTTTCATGTTTGCTCTGATATGGCTTGTGGCATGATAGCAAACTGGATTTAGGATTTCATTGTTTTAAAGATAGCTTGCTCACTTCCTTACTCTCTGAAGACTAATTGTTGTTCCTGCACCAGTGCAGCAGGTAGCTTTCTGCCACAGAGTTAGCATGTGTCTTGGCAACTTCTTCTTTTGGACAGTCAGGGCTGCTGTTGTATCATACTTTAACATTTTCAGATGACGAACTAAACAATGGTTCAAGACAAGACTAAAAGGCTTAAAACATTGCTTTACAAGTGCCTCAATATATCTTTAAGGTCCATCTATAGATAAGTCAAACACTTATATTGGTCCGGTTTGGCATGATCAAGTTTTTAAGGGTCAGTTGCAGCTTTATAAATTGAACATTATATTTTATAGTATATTTACAAATTCTTGCTGCTCTAGTACTATTATTATTACTATTATTACTCAGTTTTCTTTATCCGCTTTAGTCATGCTCCACACTTTAAAAGAACATATGCCTCTATGACCTGATATGCCTTTTTTGGCTTCTGAGAACTGGAAAAATTACCGTGACAGACCGGGTTTGGCCCGTGGGTCTAGAGTTTGTCACGTTTCACTTAGTGTTTACTTGTATTTTATATATAGTAATTTTCCTCCTCATTTAAATACTTTATGGGTTTATTCCAATATATCTTTCGGATGAGAGAACTGTTTCTGCATTTTCAGCCTGTAGTCAATTTCTCGCTTGTATTAGTCAGATTCAAATAAGATATTGGTTTAAGTTATTGAAAATTCATATATATATCTGTCACTGCTGGCAGGTTTTCATTTATCTAAAAAGCTTTCTAATCTCTTTCTTGATTAAAAAAATCCTGTACTTTACTCACCCTACACATGCAATGGTAATGGGACCAATGGCCCAAGCATCTTCCCACATAATGTAGTCCTCAGGAAGGTCATAACAGGATGTGAGGTCCTCTGTTGGCCACTGACCAGGAGCGCATGGCGAGCAGGTGAACTCATCAGCAAGGTATTCATGAGGCTCACATGCTGTACAGATCCAGCAGCAGTACTCGCCTAGGGATCAGTAACATGTGCAACATGTGGGAACATCTTTAAACATAAAGGAAGCTTTGCTTTGAAAAAAAAAGTCACACTTCCCTCTCCTACCTGCCTGCATTTTCTTCATCTCATTGCGCTCACAGGGGTCGCTGCACTGAGAGGTCGGCACTGCCTCTTTAGGCCAGCGTATCAGATCGTTGTTTAGACTCAGACTCTCTGCCCACTCTCCTACTGGCACATAGCCATAACGTTCCCCAGAACGCTGATAGCTAAAGATGTTGTATCTGCCCATGCCGTCCCCCTGGGAATCAAACTTCACAACTGTCTCACTGCCTGGAGGGGCAAATGGGGCTGTAGTGGGGAAAAGGAGATAAATGATAAGAAGTCACAAATGAACACAAACCTTGTGCCAAAGTTTTTGAAAAACAGCTGTGGGACAATATGAAAAAACAATGGTTATCTCGCTCTCTGAGCTCAGATTAAAATGAAAGCAATCGAAATTATCTGCTTACTGTTGAGACCAAGACAGTTTTACATGTATTAACAAATAGGCTGCAAGTGGCTGCAATGCCTGGCGATGGCTTAAGTGGCTTAAAATTCCTCTCAGAGGTACCATAGGGATAGAATCGCTGGCCTAATTTCTTATCTGATCCTGTGTATCACCGAAGGCATCGTTAGGATTCTGCCTATAAAAGCATATAGTCATAAAAGCATAGGAATAAAAACCCTGGGCAATGTAATAAGTACCCACTCATTGATGGAATTAGCCTATGTGTCTCCTCTGCGAGGGAGGCACACTGCTGAAAGTGCCAAATTGGTTTGTATACATGTTGTTATAAAAGGATTACCATCTACCCCGAGGATGTGGGAAGAAAGGAGATTGTAAAATTGGCATGTTGCTGAAGCCATAAAAAGAAGGAGAAAATGACTGTGGACTGAGAAAACGGTAACCTGACGTGTCGTTGGCAGCATCCGACCTGATAGTGCTGACACTTGGTCCTTTTGACTCAGACGAAGTGCATATCTACAACAAAGCCACATCTGTCCCTATAGCAGAGCAATCAAATCACAGTTGCTGACACATAGACCTCTGTGTTATACAGTGCTGCCTGTCAAGTGATGGTTTGTGATCTCTTAACATATAACAAGACTTTTAGCCACCCAGTGGAAATATGCACTGATAATACCGTGACGCCCTCCTGGTTTAATATGATGATTGGGTTAAATGAAGAACTCGCAGGTCAGATTGGATTTTTATACATAGATAACAATATAGCAGGACAAATCACAACACAGAATGGAAGTAATCTGTCGAATTGCCTGGATTTGCACACAAATGCATGTGGGAACCCCATTAGGTTGTACTTCCCAGTGTGGTGGCTAAGGTATTGCTTTGAGCTCGGTGGGAGGCTATGCTGACAGAACCAAAGCCTTGACCCTGCTGTTAGTTTGCACGTGCATGCATGTTCACGGGCATGTACATGCGAGTGGCACTAACAACCACTAAAGCCATCCTTTTGTTGTGCAAGATCAGTGTGTGCGGAGAAGAATGGTGTGTCAAATGGCAGCAGAGGGTGTTAGCGTTTATGAAATCCATAAATCATAGAGACAGCAAAACCCTTTATCTTCCTCCCTTCTCCCCTCTGTCACAGGAAATTCAAAGCATCAAGCTTTATTTGAATTTTGGGGCTAAATGCTTAGATGATGGCTTAATTATTGCAATAACAATGTGATGATGCTATCAAAAGATGAAAAAGAGAGATAATTCATTATCAAACAGCTGCCATATAAATAAAAAGTCTTAAAAATACACTGGGTAAAAGGTAGCCAGACTACGAGCCAGTAAGAAACACAAATATACCCCTAAAAAGACTTTACCATTAGCCAATTATCCAAAATGTGTGTTGCCAAGACGGTGGATTGTACTGAAGCCTTATGAGCTGCATGCAGTAATTACATGTAATGAAGAGATAGCAGCCTAAAAGATTGAAGATGCCTCTGATGGTACTTTTTCTGTGTTGTCCTTAATATACCTCAAAATCAAGTTCAGAGAGTAAATAGATTATCACCATCCCTGACTTTGTATATTGAATAGAGGTGAATATGCTGAGCTGACAGAACGTCTTATCAAGAACGTGTCTGCAAGTGCAAGTTTGAGCCATAAAATTCTTTAAAACTCTTCTGAGGGGAGACAGCAGAGATATGAGACGTATGATGGAAGTTTTCTCTATGAATCTCAACCCAGTCACCATAGGCTAAAGACAACATACTTTTTGTTTCTGTAAACATAACATGAGTATTTGATGACACACTCAAATAATTACTAAAGCCCCCTGTTGAGGTAACACACTTTGTTACCATTCAACATACCCAAAGTAATTGGTTCCAGAATTGTTTAGTATCATTGATGTAACACAATGTGTATGGACATTTTAAGTATGATGCAAAGTAACATAAAATTCTTGAGTTCACTATGAGGCCACCTTGTGAGCTTACAAGGAAAGTCTTTCAAGTGAGCTTAAGAATTGTAGGTTACTTTGCAATGTTTTGATTATTTCCTTTAATTGTTAGACCACTTTTGCCAGAGAACGAGCATGACAGGTAATTCTACATCTAAAAGAGATGGTGGAGTTGTTGCTGCCAAGTCCACACTGGTGAAACCATAAGTTATCTTGAGGCCCAGATCCATGATTACATGCAGCTCTGTCTTTGTCGAGGTTATTTTAGCTATGTGACATGCATGCATTTTTGTTTACAAAGTAAATAAAATTGAGTTGATAAACTGATTCATATGTCATTGGGTTATTTAAACGTTATGAGTTAGTTGAACTTACTGTAACTTAATTCAATGCAGGGACAAATACTGGTCAAAAGAATTAGATTTTATTAAGTTAAGCCAAACAAAAATATTCAAATTTGGTGAATGAATTCATTACTCTTTAAAAGTATATTTTTTTAAATGCATGAACATACTCAATAAACTTACACCATACAGATAAATGTGGATTAATTTCAGCTAGCAAAAATGTATAGGGTGAAAAAAAATGCCATCAATTAAATTAAGTTAATCCAATGAGTAATTTTTACGAGTGGAGTATGGCAAGAATTTTGCACATATTCACCCCAGCATGAACGTAGTGATCTATGGTTTTTATCACATTCATTTCACCTGTTAACAGTTCTACAAACAACTTCACTGACATATATAAACAAGTACTAGTGAAAAGTATTATTTGTTGCATCATTTATCTATACCTAAAATAAATACTTTGACTAAGATGCATAAACAGACACCCACTAATATCAGAATAAATTCACCAAGTATAATTAAGAATACAAACTACTTTTCTCATCATGCATCATATTTTGCATTTTAATGGAAATGCCACATTTTCATACTCGAATACGCTCGAAAGTTGGTATTAACTTAGCAGAAATCAGATGCTTTTTATAATTATTCACCCACATTTTAAAGTGTTGACTGATGAGTTGTCTTTGATGATGAGCTCTTCTTAAAGTCTTTAATGGTGTATTGCTATAGGAGTCAGGTATCTGGTTTGGTCACTACCACAAATATTACTTTCAATGAAAATAAGCATAATTAATACTAGGGCTGCAACTAACGATTATTTTAAAAATCGATGAATCGGCCGATTATTATTTCGATTAATCGA
>NW_015150752.1:599854-620911 GCF_000732505.1 Cyprinodon variegatus
TAAATAATTTTCAGCTTACCAGGTTGAAAAATGCATTATTTTTTATCTTGTTAAAAAAATAACTTTAGATTTCCTGTACCTTCTACTGTACAAACAATCATCAATCAATGCATCTTGAATGACAAGCAGCAGAAAGAACAGACTTTTTTCTATATCTACCCCTTAATTCATAGGAAAACAACTTTATGTCAGTTCCATTACACTGTTTACATCTATCTTTTCTCAGTTACCCACATTTAGATTTTATAGTATTTAAAGTGTTATGTAAGTATTCAGAATTCAAAACATAATGCCATATGAGTGACATTATCTCAATAAACTCTAATTGTCATACGTCCTCTTTAATTCCCTAAGTCTGTTCCACAAATTTGTTCCTTTTTCTATGATGGTCCATAGTTTTGGTTTGTTACCAGGGTTTTAAAAAAAATATCGGTTTCTAGTTTTTAATACATATCAACATATTAAAATATATTAACTTGGCTAATAACAGTTTTACATTTAGATTCCATTAGTAGTTCATGCGGATGTTCTCATAATTTGTGATTAAATGCATGTTACCTGTAAAACCTGTTCCTTATTATTCCACCCACTTAACAGATTTAGCAATACTAATCTGTCATATTTAATGAGCCAATAGGTTTTATTGGGGATAAGAAACGCAATCAGTGGATATATGGTATTAAATATAAAGTCCTAGGGAAATAATACATTGATAAATTAAATTGCATGCAAATTCTGTTTGTACATGATTACTTGGAGGCCAAAGTCATTAAATTTCCTAATACCCAGTGAAAAAAAATAGGTACAAAAAGTTTGGCTACTAATGCTAAATAGCACAATGAAGAAGCAAAATGGAAATGTGCAGGTACCAAATGAGGATTAAAATTCCTTTCAGAAACTGTCAGGATTTGCCAAAGTATAGTACTTTTTCAGATAAAAATGTTAAAACATAACCTAACACACTATATTATTATACAAAGGATTGTTCCCTGATGGCCATTCTCCATCAGTCTCTCACACTTTCACTGACATTGTGATTAACATGAACACATTCCAATATAACTTGAAACTTATAAAATCTCAGGTGCAACTGCTAATTAATTAATAATATTGCACAGTTGACAAAATGCATTAATTCATATTTCCACGTGTAAATAGAATGAGAGTAATGTTTTTGGTGTTGTTGAAGTTTTTCCTCCTTTACCTTGTGGTGATCATAAACAGAAAATCTTTAGGAGTAGGCAACACTAACCTTTGCCAGACCATTGTCCCTTTTATATGTTTTCTTGGTCTAACTAAATAGCAGTCACATGCCTGAATTACCTCGTCAGTATTTTTATCAGTAAAATATTGCTCACCAGTATAATTAAGTTGGTGTGAGTGTCAACACTACTCTAGTTAATAAATTTAGATCCAGAAATTATATGGAAACAAAATGAACAAAATCAAACAAAATTAAACAAAATGTGGTTTAACGTTAAAGCACTGAAAGTTCTAGCAAACACAAATAAAACCAGAAGAAATAGTCAGGAAATCCCCAAATGAGAGGCATGTGTTGATTAGAACTAATGACCAGGTAAAACTGGGTAACTAAAATGTTAGATCCTACAAAACATGAAAAGCTAACGAAATGCAGATCAACAGGACAAGGCATCAATGAATCAACCAAACAAAGCCTTTCAGAATCATTGGATAGACAAGCATTTAGTGAACTAGTGAATTATTAAACTTAATTATGACAAGTTACCAAAACAACATAGGACAAACAGTAGCAAATGCAGTTAGTTTAAAAAACCTCTGCATAAAAAGATCTACATTTGTGAGACTTTACCAATTCGGCTAACTTTAGGAACAGCTTATTATTCTACGCCCTAATTAGAACCGGGATAAAGACAGGCTTTTCATTTAGAAGGTGAGAAATTAATTATTGCCTCAGCCGTGAAGGGCTAACGTAAGGCCCAAGAGGGGGTGTTGGTGTTAAAGCAGAGAGACAGAGAAGGCAAATGGTCTTTGGAGGCATAAGTAAGAATAAGTCATTTTCAAAGGGTAAAGAGAGAATTATAGATATTCATAAAAAAAAAGGTTTGCTCTATTGTTTTGGTGAGTTGGTTTCTAAAACAAACAGATCCCTAAGCACTACACAGAAATTAACTCATATGTCACAAATTAACACAAAAGAGGTCACATTAGTTTTTTGTTTTCCCTGCAGATTCAGTCCAGAGGGATGGAGACGTTGCCTGGGTCACACTGCAAAAAGCCACAGGGGAATGCCAGAGGACAGATAGGAGAGAGAAAAGGAAGTCTGGAGTGACTGAGAGAAGGAGGGACGGAAGCAGAGGAGACCTAAGGCTTGAGTGAAACAAAGGCATGTGAGATAGATGGGACAAAAGAAAGAAACCATTGGCCAAAAACAAGAGCTGCTGGGATGGAGGCTGGACTGAGAGACAAGATAAGCTCAAGAAAGGGACGAAAGTGACAGGGCAGGAGAGGCAGGTGAATAAAAGTTAAAAAGAGAGAAAATAGCACAGTGGAAATACGAAAAACCAATGTCATGGTAGTAGAGATAGAGGTGGAAGCGGGACATTCTTTAGAGGCCGGAATCAATGAAGAAAAGGTGAAGGAAAGATGGAAGGTTGAGTAAAAGGAAGCGATGGAGAAACATACAGGTGCAGGTAGACAGCTGAAAGGAGAGCAACCTTGTGTCTGTGTGGGATGTGCTGTTTCTGAATGTAGAGAAAGTGGGATGTTTTCTGGGTGAGACATGGGAAAGAAGATAGAGCGAAAGAGGAAGGAAAAGGAAGGATGGAGCCAGAGAGAGTGACAAAAAGATGGAGGTTAAGAGACGGAGTGTGAAGTGAAAACAAGGCGGAGAATGAGTGAAGGTTGTTCACTTGCATCTGAACGTAGCAGAAAGCTGTGCTCAATATGGCCCTAAAGGCACACCGCCTCTGCTAACACAGAGGTACCCCCCCAACACACATTTACGCACACATGCGTGCACACACACTGTGCAGAGAAAGGGGAATATCACATCTATCACCAGTATTTGAACAGACCGCATGCATGTGTGTATATACTGATCTGTTTGCTGCAGATCACGGAGGTGGGTGGGAGTTGAATGATGGCTCTGAGAAGTGTGTGGGTTGGGGGTGTCTGCAATTTCATACTGGCAGAAAAAAAGCAAGCATTTCAAGTTGCCTCCCTTAAAAAAAAATAGCTGACTGTTTCGCAGATTCCAGTCTGTGTCTTTGGAGCGCATGTTTATGTGCTGTGTTTGACTCATGTAACAAGTGCTTATAAAAAATGCACAAAGCTCACAAATCTGCTCCACTGTCTGCTGCTAGTTCTTATGGAGTGGTTCCCGTGATCTACCAGATCACCTCAACAATTGGCAATAGTCGGCTTTATTACCATAGCAACTAGCTCGATGAGACTAGATGAAGAGAGCTGTGAATGAAAACACTCTCCTAACCAAACAACATGCTGCATCAGAGTCACATACACTGTCAGTGAAACACAACAAAACAACCTCATTACAGTGAAATACATCTTCAGTTGTGCTGTAAAGATACATGCAATAAAAGCATCTTTCAGCATATATGGAGACAAACTTTAAAGTATTATTTAAAACTGTGCAATCACCATGCATATCTGCATCAGATGTATAAAGCGCTGAAGAGTTCTGATTCTTCAGTTCTGACTGAGAGCACTGCGGATGTTGATGCTGCAGCTAAACTTCAACAGACCTCACCTTCTTTTTCACTGGCTGTTTCAGCTATACAGAGCAGTGAGAATGAGTCATTCAGGGGCGACCAACAGTTGAAAATAAATGCTGTCCTACCATGCTCACTTTACATGAATCATAATCAAGCTCTTTTTGTTACAGATTCTCTGAATGAAATTATGCATCTCATGTTAGGACAGAGAGCTAACAAAAGAGACTGTACAATGGGAATGTGTCAAAGAAAAGTGGTGGAAAAGTAACAAAAGTCATGCTTCCTGTTCTTGATATCTTTCAACCCACTAAATTAAGCATCTTTTATTTATATATAGTATCCTTGCCCTATGCATTTGCTGCAAATTTAGAGTTGAATTTAAGTCTTCATCTTACCTATTGGTTATCCGACATGCCAGACATTGTGGTATACTTGTTTCCTCCTATGTGCTTGTGCACTTCTAATGTTTATGTATCCAGAGTGCTTCAGATTCATTCAATTATTCTAGCTCCATTGCTTCCACTGTATACTTTAAATAGGGCTGAGAGTCGCAAGAAGTGATGAGTTTATGAGAGGAAGTCCTCAGGAGAAAGAAAACATACCAGATTGTATTTGCAAGATTCTTTCACACAATGGCAGAAGAGCAGGGAGGATGGCCCTGTGTGTGCATATTTATTTTTAAAGTGATTTAGGCATTTATTACCTATAGTTCCATAAAAACAATAATCTAGACCCTTACAAGTTTCTCCCTTTTAACAGTATTACACATTAAAAAATGTTTTGTAATTTCTTGTCAAGGTGGAAATAACTTTTGCCTTAGTTACAGTATCTCCAGAAGTTGAGTTATGTGTAATGTAAAATGGCACAGGAAAAAGGTATTGTACACCTGAAGAAAGGGGGGTGCAAAACATCCCATGTTGGGTAAAAGCGAAGAGCTTTCTCAAGACCTTCACAACCCTTATTGTTGCAATTCATAATGATGACATTGTTACAGAAGGATTTCTAACCTTCTGAATGTTCCCATAAGCACTGTTGGGGCCATAATCCGGAAGTGGGAAGAACATAATCTCACAATAAACAGACCCTGATCAGCTGCTTTCGCAAGATTTCCGACAGAGGAGTGAAAAGAATAATCAGAAGAGTTGTCCAAGAGCCAAAGACCACTTGTGGAGAGCTTCAGAAAGACCTGGAATTAGCAGGTAAAATGTTTTCAAAGAAAAATATATGTAATTCACTCAACCGCATTACTGTCTCCTTGAACCCCAGATGGCCGCTTACACTGAGCCTGGTTCTGCTGGAAGTTTCTTCTTTTTAGGAGTTTTTCCTCTCCACTCACTACAAGCAGGCTTGGTGTGAGGGACTGCCTTCGAGTCAATGAGTGGATGCGATCAACTGATCAAAACTTTGAATCAATCTGATTGTATGATCTGGTTGAATTTTATCTGTAAAGTACCTTGAGATGGCATGTGTTGTGAATTGGCGCTTTATGAATAAACTGAATTGAAATTGAATTGAATCGAAATGGCCTGTATGCACGCTCACCAAGCAATTCTCCACTGCTGAAAAAAAAGCATGTTGAAGCTCATATTTTGCTGCACAACATTTAAACAAGCCTGTGAAATTCTGGGAGAATATAGTCTGGTCATATGAGACCAAAATTGAACTCTTTGGATAACCCACATCATGTTTGGAGGTCAAATGGCACTGCACATCACCATATTAAAAGCATATGGTAAGCATATGGTACTGAAAAACTTCAAATTATTCAAGGAAGGAGGATTGGAAAAATGTCCACAGACATTCTTGATAAAAATCTGCTGCAATCTACGAAGATGATGAAGATGAAACGTGGGTGGACATTTCAGCAAGACAATGACTCCAAAAAGCCAAGGAAACTCACAATTGGTTTTAGAGAAAGAAAATAAAGCTGCTAGAACTGAACGGTCAATCGCCTGACTTGAATCCAATAGAAAATCAATGGAAAGAAATAAAGATTGGAGTTCATATAAGAGGCCCACAAAGCCTACAAGATTTGAAAACTTTTTGTAAGGAATAATTGGCCAAAATCAAACCATTAATTAAAATTTCAGTAAGTATATTCAATACTCTTTCCCGTGCCATTTCACTTTGGCACATAACTAAATTTCTGGACATCTATGGCTTGATTTGTTTATATGTATAGATTGCATGGATTGTTTCCGACGTCTGGTAAAAATGTCATGTCAATAGCACCTCTAGAAATAAATTTAATTTAGAAAACGTGATTTTTTTTTTCAAAAATTATTTTTCCTCAAAATCTATATAGTCTTCGCTGACATTTATTGGCATATCAACTATTCAGATGAGAAATAGCCAAAAAACAAACAAGAAAATGATAGACTGATTCAAACTTTGCAGCAATATTTTTTTTATTTTGCTACCCTGCTAAGATTGTAAATGTTGTCCTCAAAGCAGGTGAGTGGATCATTATATTCTTTTGTCTGGAAGTTGTCTACCTGACAAAGACACTATAATGATAAATGACAATGTTAAGGAGTTTTTTTTTTTAGCTAAATTTGAGCTTTTTTTATTGTCTTGACCCTAAATTGCCTTCAGGTCATCCAGAAATCAGTGTCTTCATTTTAAAATAGATTTTAAAACATTTACTATTATTTTTACAATGTATCAAATGCCTCAAACCTTTTTATGTTTCTGAATGTTTCAGTTTTTGTGTGCATGGCAGGTCCTTGTCATCCAGTCAGCTTCTATTGGCTGTTCAAGCACTAAGCTTAAAGGCAGTGGAGACGAGGCCATTTCTGGTGGAGGCACCCATGGTCTCAGATTTACTTTCTCTGTACCTCTGTGCCATCATTTAAGTGAGCTATTAAGTGTCAGCCTTTGTTCAGAAAGACTTTAATATCCGTTTAGCACATATTTTTTAAAACTGAATAAATTATTTTTGTTCTCTGTTTGCATGTTTTCATTTAATGTGCTTTATAAATATGGAAATGAAAATAAATATTGGGGAAATTAAAATTTGACCCAATATGAATGGGGTTTTCCAATGAACATCACCAACAACTTCTTACAGTAGAAAATATGAACCCTTTTTTAAAAGGATTTTGTGAACTTTATCTGTTTAATGAGTCTTTATTTTATCTAGTCCCATTTTCAACACAAGAGAATTCAAATTAAATCCTTTTCCTTTGCTGACGCATGCTGTCCCACTCAGGAACTGCTGCAGCTCTTGCTTGTTCTCTCCTTGCTACTCTTTATACTATTTTTTCTCACTTATTCCCTTTCACTTTACCCTAAACTCAGTCTTCTCATTTTAGACTGCCTGTCAGTCTTATCTGCAAGCACCTTCTCTCTCCCCCCACCTTCATGGATGATGCCATTCCCTCGTCCTCTTTCCATCCCTCCAGCTCACTCTCCCCAATGTCCCATGGCAAAGCTGCTGTGTTAATTTTGTTTGCCTGGGTGTTTTGAAGTCTGCTTCTGGTCACGGTTGGTGGAGGAATAAGCACCTCTAAACCTGTGTCAGTCCCAGAGATGCACCAGTTTATTTATAACACTTCCTTTGTGCGTGATCTGTCAGTCAAGCCAATCCTCTGTCTTCTTTCTCTAAACTCTTCAGAGACTGACAGGAAGGCAGGCAGCATGCTATAGGAGCTATATTAACACACATACAATCTCATTAGTGTGTGAGAAAAGAATATGGCTCAGATTAACTGCAGCTCTCCCCTCAAAGCAACTTTGTAGTGTTGTATGAATTACACATGGGTAAAAGGTGTCAATGGCAAGCTGGCTCAGACAACACATAGCAATTAAGAGGATTTGTTTCAGTACTTTTAATGTTCTGTGGCTTAGAAGATGGACAACAGCCATGTGTTCATTAGGAGACTGTTAAGCAGACGCAGCACTCACATTCCTGTCTATTTCTTCTTATCTTGTATCTGTCCTCTCCAACATTTACTTTTCTTTGCGCTTCATCCCCTCTCAGCACCTTATCTGGAACCCAACACTCTCTTCACCACACTTTTGCTCACTTACCTGTGAAGCTGACATTAAGAATGTAATCCCTGTAGAGTCTGCGCCCATCCAGGGCCTTCATGCTGTCACACAGTTTGGTGGTGTTGAGGCACAGGCTCCGCTGCATGTTGTGTAGGGCACGGGCCATGGCATATACTGCATTCACCACAAACATGATCTTGGACTCTGGTTCGAAATATCTTTTATCCATCAGCAAGTTCTTGTCACATGGTGGAAGAGGTGTTCCCCCTAATCCTAAGCTTTTGGCTCCCAAAGAGCACTGGAACCTCTGTTCCCAGAAGTCCTTAAACCAGGGATTCCGGTGGTTTTTGATAGGGTCCAGACTTAGGAAGTAATGGTTGAATTCTGGTATGGGATTCGCCTCTAGTTCAAGTGTAATAGCTCCTTCAGCAGTAATCTCATTTCCCTTGACAATGCTCTCTTGTGCACCCCAGCCATCACTAGCCACCCAGATGAAGGAGGCATTAAGTCGGGCAGCAGCCGAAATCAGCTCTCTGGCATCATCACTTCTCAGAAAAAGGACGGCCACGTGAGCATTTGGCTTCTGGAGGAGCTGACGAATCACTGCCTCGTAAGACTTTTTAGCATTTGAGCGTCCCACCTGGGAAAAAGATGTAGGATTATTGAATGAAGAACACAAATGGTTTTCCCACACTAACGTGTGTCACATGCAATCTGTACTTGTCTCACACCTTCATATAAATCTTCTGAAAATGGCATGGAAATTGGACTGTGAAAGCACTTAAAATGAATTTATAGAGATAAGCTTTTTATGTTTTTCCACAGCACTTGTAGCACTTTAATATTACCCCCAATTCAGTACCATGAAATAAGCCATAAAGAAAAAAATATTAGACTTGTAAATGCAGCACCTCAATGATCTTTTTTTTTTCTTGCTGCAATGATGAAGAAAGATTCTGATCATAATCAAATTCTCCTTTTTTATTACCTTCTCTGAAGTAGCAATGCAGATGTTCCTCATTCGTGCTTCTTGTTCGAATGCCTCTATACCAGTTTCTCCATAATCACCCTCTGATGCTACGGTGGACACGTATGTCCAGTTAAAGAACCGGAGAATCTCTGCCATGGCTTTGGCCTGGTAAAAGTCAGGTGGTACAGTGCGGGCAAAGTAATCATAGCGGGTTTTATCACTGAGCTTGGCACTCGTTGAAGCATAGCTTATCTGAGGGATCTGAAAGAGCCTGAGAAGATTGGCAACCTGCATGGAAAGAAATAGTAAATGAAAGTGAATTACAAGAATTTAACAAAATCCATTTCCATGATTTCTCACTATTTGTATATTTTTAATAACATAAAAGATATTTGGGAGATGTAATGATCAAGCCAGTATATCTTTTCAGTTGTGTTCTACTAAACAACAAACAACAGCAGTTCAGATTTTCCCAAAGAATAATTTTTCATGAAACAAGGATAGGAAAATTAATTTTAATTTTAATTAAAAGGAGGCCTTGTGGAAGCACCAGGATAAATTGGAGGGACTATGTGTCTGAGCTGGTGTCGCCTCGGGGTGCCCCCAGAGCAGCTGGAGGAGGTGTGTGTGGATCGGGAAATCTGGGCATCACTGCATAGAATGCTGCCTCCACGACCTGGCCACGGATAAAGCGGAAGAAAATGGATAGATGAATGGACAGTAACTTTGATTTTATTGTCTTAGGCCCAGTCTGAATGCAACCCTAGCTCTTTAACCCCATAAATTTAGCATGTTTCCATGAAGGTAATGGTGTTCTAATACCTCTTTGCACGTACTGTAGGCAGGGGTAGTGGACATAACAAGGGATAGGGGGTATTTATCAAGGAATTTTCTATGCTGACTTGGCGGGTAAGGGCAGGAGACAACACACAGTTTTGTATTTTTATTTTTTTTTGCTTTTGAAAGCCAAACACAGCCTTAAGGGCTGGTTATACTACCGCAGCAGTGTGTCGCAGTGAGCTTGTCGCAGGTATGACGCAGATATTTTTGATTTATGCTCAGTTTGGAAGCTTGGTCTGCGCTATGTTATTCCAAGCCACAAAGCAAATGGGACAATCACAAACTAACTGGGGGTCTAGATACGGCCAAGGAAGTGGAAAAACGCAAGGGGCAAGTGTGTGTGACAATGTAGGGGCGAAAAAGAGCATGGATCCAGACCCAGCGTTGTTGCGCACCTTGCTCTTCTAGCTGGTCCATATTCATGAGTCGATTTCCAAAATGGTGGTCATACAAACAAAACAAGCTGGTAAGGTACCAAACAGGAAATATAGATTGTGTAGAGTGGATGCAGATTTGACCAATCAGATGCCTGATGTCTGCGACACTGTCTGCGGTCACCTACAATTCTGGAGAGGTGCACCAGAGTGTCTGAGGAAGGTGCGGGGGGCATTTCTGCGTCACATGCGACACACACGCAGTCGACCTGGTTTCTCAGTATAAATCAGCCTTTAGGCGTTGAGTACAGAGGTTAGGTATGCAGCAGGAAATCAGTGCGAGAGTGGAAAGAACTGCAACGGCATTTTTTTTTTTTCAGTATCAGTATCAAAACAGAAGATAGGGAAAATATTCTTGCCAAAGGATGAAGTAGACAATGCTCTTAAGAGGTTTTGAGGTGGCTATTACAAAAGCCATTTTAATTTAGCTTACAAGGACTGTTTCTTTGTCCTACCGCAGACACTGACAGGCTGATGTCTTCTCTCCCCCGCTCCGGGGCCTCTTCTAGCTCTGACTCCCTGGTGGGCTTCTCCGATTTACTGCTGTCCTACTGCAGACCAGCCGTAGTCCCTCTCCCAGGCCTTGAGTGTATTGTCACCCTCATACTCCTTATACTCCGACTGATGTAATTAGGAGAGAACACCGCAATTTTTTTATATTTTTCAAAATAAAACATCACTCAGATTCTGATCGTCGATAAATTATATATATATATATTTACTTTTTTCTGTGCGGCCCGGTACCAAATGACCAACGGACCGGCCTGGTGGTTGGGGACCGCTGGGCTAGAGGGTGTATTGGGTTTGAGCTATGATTAATACCGCCTACACCTTGTTATTTCTACTACACCTATATGCAAAGAGGAATCGGGACACACAAAAAGGGGCCTTTGCCAGACTGTTCATATAAAGTTCAGAGCACAAAACTGTCAATATTTTATTGTTCATGAAGCATCAAGATTTGTTTTTTTTTTACTTAGATTGTGGTGTTGAGCTGAACTACTAAAAACAAACCCACGCTCTAATCCCCTATTCATTAAACTCTACACTTGGCACATTGTAGACAGGGAAGTGCTGTTGTCCTGGCAACTGCCAAACCCAGACTTGTCCACTGGATTGTGAGGCAGAGGTGAGGATTCACCTCTCCAGAGAACAAATCTGTACTTCTTAAGGTCCATTGTCAGGAACCACCGCATCAATTGCTTTGAATGGATTTGCTGATGTTAGGCTTGGATATCACTGCCAAGCCATGGAATCCTGTTCTGTAAATGCTCTCAACTCCCTGTTGTTGAGATAATCAGAAGACCACAGCAGGTGTGGAGTTTTTTGGCTAATGACTCTGCAGAAATTTGGCAACCTCTGCACAAAATAAGCTACAGCATTCACGGAACCTGGCTGGGACTTTATATGGCATGATATTCTGTGGCTGAGCTTCTGTCACTCTGAATCCATTTTAGATAATACCAGTGATGGCCGATTGTGGAATAAAAATATTCAAGGGTTCCATCCTGAAGTTCACAGAATGCTTTGTAAATGTATTGTAACATGGTTTTACAATTTTAAATTATCACTGTGCCTCTGATGCTGTATTTTACACACTTATGTTTATTCAATTGATTTGAAAACTTCAGTTCAATTATATAAGTGGTATTCCAATTACAATTGGTAATATTTTTATTGTATGTCTTTCTTTAACTCTGTTTTATGGAATATGATGAATGGATTTAATATGGGTAAACTGGAGCTGTGGATTACGATTAAACTAGTATTTGATGGCGAACAGGCAACACACATGCTCTGTCTTATTTTCACTTACAGTGGATCCACTGAGAGAATTACAAACCAGAGGTAGCTACTAACTAGTGCTTAAGTACTAACACAGAAGTAGGAGTAGCGATAAGACACACTGCAAGTAACATGAGGTATTTGGATATTAGAAGAATATGCAGTAAACAGTAGATTATTGTTATCAGTGGAAGCAAGTGTTGGTTTTAATCAGTGGATTTTAAAACGTGTTTCTTCAGATTTTTTTTTTAACTTTGTAATTAAGTTGTATGTTACTTTACTATTTTAGTCTTTAAAATACCAGAATTCATCTGTCTAACAACATAATTTTTAACCATCAAATTAGATGTTATAATCCAAATATTACTCAGTACTTGAATAGTGTTTTTATCAAATACTCTTTGCTTTTAATTGAATTATCTCTTGTCAGACTACTCTTTACCTTTACTTGAAGAATTAAAGTGGTGCGAGTCTTAATTGAGTACAATATTGGGTACTTTACCCACCTGAAACTTTAGATAAGAAATTGAATGCTCATAATCTTCCCACTTCTTGGAGATGTTTTTACTGTGAAAGGTAGCAGCTCCTGTCGTGTTATGTGATATGATATGCTGTGGACCAACATATCTTGTTTTTGTTGCTCTGAACGATATTCGTTTGTAATGTGTCTCTGCTCTGGTGACAGCCTTCGGAGCCTGAGTCCTTTAAGTGCATTACACAAAGTGCCTAATGTTGTGTACTCTGAGGATGGAGCAAAATCAATTTTACCAACAGAGATTTTGCAGGATATTTTTTTGGTGTCAAAGCAATAAGAAAAGAAAACTCAGATACAGCTTTTTAAGTACAGCTACAGAATCAATATTAAGTTTTGTTTTGCTTGAACTGTGTTAATTTGAGTCTTGATAGTGATATGACGTTAGCCTGTCATCTTAAAGAGTATACATACTATAGATCTGTTATTTATCATATCCAATTGGAATGCTTCCTGAAAATTAAAGTAGTCAAAGCTATATTTCTGATTAACTTTCCATAAAATAGCTTTCCAAAAGATAAGTGCAAGTTGTGAGTCACAATACCGCAGTATCAGCACAGTATAACATTACTTCCATACTACAAGATAAGGATGCTTTCTGCGTTGATAAAAATTTGCTAACTTCGTAATGAACCTTTCAAAAATGAACACAATAGTTATGGCTGGACCTACTTTTGGATTTATTAAGCTAATAATTATCTTAACACCTGTAGGTTTTTTCGGACTGGGAACCATTTTTGGCCCTGGCATTTTTCCGTCTACAAGGGCCCACTTACAGTTTGAAGAAATAGAAAATGACACCATATGCCAACTGTCACATGGATGTGCAGGACAAGGAAGGGCTATTTATACTGCATGCATCATTTATGAATTTAATATTGTATTACTTCTTGAGCTCCTTGAGTTATTTACTTTCATAGGTAGATGCTTCGGCTGGAGAGTAAGTGTTGGGGCCGGTATGATTTAAGGAGGGGCGGGCAAATGCCCGGTATCACAGATTACCAGTCGGAGCCTGGGCTTATTCTAAAATACTTAAACCTTGTTGTAAGATTGTCCATCCATTCCTAAATATGATTATATGTATGAAAATATAGTAATTTAGTGCTAAATTATCCCATCAAGATGCAACCCCTGCCTTACTATAGCACACTAAATACCTCCAAACACAAACACATGCTTCCAATTAGGCTTATTACGCAAGAAACACCAACTTTTTTATCCTATAACATATTGATCCATTACAAACAAAGTTATATAATATTTTCGTTCAGATCTCTGCTAGAGATAATTAGATCCAAAATAATAAATCAGAACTGGCAAACAATTGAAAAGCACTGTTAATGGGTAATTCTATTTTTGCCTCCTTGTACGGCCCACCAGGCTTTGCTGACTTGATTCGTGAGCCTTTTTGCCAACATGAAATCCTGCCACAGATGGAAGCATTTCTAAAGGGAAATACACATTTCAAAAACATTATAACACATGTTGTTCTACAAAATACCTTTCATTTTCTGATGCTTATACCTGTTTTTATATATACGGGCATAAAATGCAAGCTAGGGTAAGGTTGTAACACCCACACACATGCCCAGTGAATATGACCCAAATCACTCCTTACTAAAATTGAATGATGTAGTGTATAGTCAACTGTGTTCAAAAGAGGAAAATTCTTTTTTTATATGGTGCAGTTTTAAGGCTATGCATGGGGAGAAAAAAAACCCCAGCAACATTTAAACCTGCACAATGCTCCTTTAAAGAATTGCCCCCAAAAAATCTGCTTGATACATACATCTACAAAGAAGAAAATGAAGATTGAAGTATAAATTGAATCAATTTTTTGAGAATATATTATACTGTATTTGTCAAGGCTTCTTGGCTTGTGCGCTGTTTTCTCCATAATTTGACATTGCTGCCTAAGTTACTTCTGAATTGTAAATAAAAAAATTACATTTGGTGTTATTTCATTCTCTATATAAAACACACCTTATATGCAGCAAAGTATGTAAACATACATAAAAGGAACTCTTTTAACAACACACCCGAATCTAATAAAGAGTTCTTTATCAGACCTCTTTTCGAGGGACTAAGCCATTTTATTCAGGCATCTTGTAGAGGGGACATATCTTAAAAGTGCATCTAAGATGTCGAAGACTAGGGTTGCATCTATAAAACAGTCACAGGCATCATTAAGAGTTTTATGGTGTGCATAACATTTCCCTTTCATGATGATTGGAATCTAGTCATGTTCTCTCCATAAATCCTAGAGCATGATCACATTCAAACAATGTAAACACAGATGTTGCATATATTCATGCTGACAGACTCGTAAATATAACATCAAACTGCACACTAGTCAACAAAAACTGAACTGAAATTCTGTGCTTTCTTCAGTTTAATCCCTCCAGAGTGCATGGCTCTGGGTTCTTTATGTCTCATTCATAGTGCATTTGATGAGCTATTTTGACAACATGTCAAAGTCCTATTAAGACTAATAACATAGCTTAGTAGAAGGCACACAAGTGGAGATCCAAACATAAATTCTTTGAAAACATTTGTGGTCACACTAGTTACAGCTATCAACACAGGTTTTATGGTTTAAAAGCAATTATAATGTTGACTATGCTGTCATGAAACGAGACCATGAGGAGAATAACTGAATTTACCCAATGATGTGCCACTATCTACTGACCATAGCTACCAAAAGGGCTCGTCTGAGGAGACACTGAGAGTTCATGTTGCTCTATATATGTTATTAACAAAACTGGTAAGGAAGTCAGAAGGCGAAATAAGTAAAAAAAAAAAAAAATAAATAATTGTCAAGTGTGAGCGTGCCCAACAGCAAATAGCAGAAGAGTGCTGCAGTTCTGTGTTTTGGCCATAGGCGGCAGTATTAGAAGACTATCATGCCTTTTTAATGTGAGAAAAAATTAAAAAGGAAAAAAATGAGTGCAGTAGAGAAGTGATAAGGCATAACTATAACTAATTTGAAATACACATGATGTGACTGTTTATAAATAAATCTAAGAAAATACAGCATGGGTAATACCTCGACAATGCCAGCACAAACTAAGATGCACAAATAAATGACAATAAAAAAAGGCCTGCACCATAAATCCCTTTAAGGTATTGAATTGCATGGCTTAACATAAAACATTTTTAAATAATTTAATTAAGAAGTAAGAAAGTCACTGGCCATGTAGAGAGGCGTAGCTAAGCTTTAAAGGATAGAGATCAGAAACTAGGCACCTGAAAGGTCCTGTGAAACACAGTCACACCCTTAAACAGGTTAAAAACAAAAAAGGGGCAACAAGAATCAAGTGAGAGTAAACAAGGGATAATAATGGGTGATGAAGGACAAGAGGCAGAGCCAAAGTGTTGACAATGAGTGCCCCAGGATAGGGGAGGAGAAGGGGTCTGATGTCATAATGGGGGTGGGGGGATCCAGATGCATATAAAAGGTACTGTAGCTCTGAATGAAACAGAGGAAACCAAAGATTTGAAGTACATGAAAAGACCAATGCATAAAACAGA
Source organism: Cyprinodon variegatus (assembly GCF_000732505.1). Lineage (NCBI taxonomy): Eukaryota > Metazoa > Chordata > Actinopteri > Cyprinodontiformes > Cyprinodontidae > Cyprinodon > Cyprinodon variegatus. The sequence goes on from NW_015150752.1 coordinate 615,656, forward strand.
AAAGACAGTTAGAAAAAGAAAAGGATGAGGCGACCAAGAGACAGTTGCTCAGATTAGGGATTTAAGAACTGATAGGAGGAAGCTTTTGTGCAGTCACAGAGGAGCAAGAAAAAAAGAGGTTTTATGCTAAACTATGTAAATTAACCAGCTCTGTGACAAAAGTAACAGGAGCTAGGGAATCACAGATGTACATGCTCACTGAACTTGACTCTCAGTAATATGCATGTGCATACTAACTGACATGAAATCACATAAATGTTGACCCAAGGAAACCAGAACACATCTTAAGTAAGAATACTCTGCCAAAACAAGGAAATGAAAGAAAAAAAAACAAACCAAAACTGGAGGTTGCATACAAAGGGGCATGGACGTTAATCAGTTTATTGAAAGTATGTCTCTGTGCAAAATATGAGTTTTACCTGTATTGATACACTGCTATAAGATCCTCCGATGACTCCTGCAATGGCAAGTGGGCTGTCATCTTGCAGAGCGTAAGATCCATCAGGACAGATGAACTCAGTGTCATCCACCTTGGTGAGAGAGGCTCTCACAAACTCCAGAGCCTGGAAGTCACATCCAGCAATCAGTTTATTATCTTCTGAACAATTATCAATGTATGTCTAGAACTTTTAACACTTTAAAAGGCATAGGCATGTTATATTTTTAGTAGATTTTTATTGGCAGTACTCAGAAATCAGCTGATTTCTTTCATGATGAAGATCACTGATTTTAAACGCCGGTCTTTACATTGTTGATGAGTTTGTTTTTTTTAATGCACATGTATCTTTCTCCTCTGCTTGGTCCATATATGCTTTGGTGAGAGTCCTCAAAACAGCATTCAGAGATGAGACAGAAGAAACGGGGAATCAGTGTGAGAACACTGGGACTGAGAGCACCTTAACTGAGATAATTGGGCTAGTTGTGCCACCCTCTGGAGCTAAGTAACCACAGGGGTAGATCAGAGAAGGGCTCTGTACAGGCAATGCGGCAGAATGAGGGGATAAGGCAACTCAAGAGGAGAGCGGGGGAGCACAGTGGTAGATCAGAGAAGCCAGTCAGGAAAGCAGCACAAGTGTGGAGAGAGGCTACAGTTCACCGAGTCTAGCTAAGCTAACTCTAAAAGATTTAAGAGCGTGGCGGATGATTGAATACCATTTCTATAGAAGCAGTATGCTGAACTCGGGGGAGAGGCTACTGCCTCTCCTTTTGATAGCAGGATAGCAGTACTTATGAGAAGCCTGTCAGGAACAATAAGCAGGGATAGCCTCAGGCATGCTGGAGCTGGCCTCTAGACGCTAACTGCTGGAGGTAGAAGAATGACTAGGTAGAGAAGGCAACTGCTGGTTGTTCTGGAGGTAGGACCATGAAACAGTCGAAGAGGTTAGAGTCAACTGCACGCACAAGCTGCGATGCTTATGCATTCAGTAGAATGCTGACATGATTATTTGCCAAGAATTAATATAATTTTCTGATGGATTGGACACAAAATCGGATTTAATGTATTTAGGGTTTAAGGCAGCAGCCCCACAAACTTTTATATCAATCTGCCACTCCATTATTCCCTTAATTCATGCAACGGACCCAGTATGCTTGAGACAGGAACATTTCTCCAAGCTACAGAGGGCAAGCCACTGTTTTCAAGAACCATGACCTCTCAGTTGGAGGAAATGATTTTCATCCCTGCCTGCCTTCCTGTGGATGCTTGACAAGGCACCTTTATCTTTATAAAGGCAATAGGTAGTAGGTGAAGGTCTTGGAACCTTTATAGCAAGAATGGGAGGGGGATTCAAATTTTCCCTTGAGGTTTAAACTACACATTAGCTTGTCCTACTGAGGCACTGGGGCCTCTTGTGGAGTGAACCAATTTTACCCCTTGGTTCCACCGATTGTGGAGGTGGTGCGGCTTCTGCAAGGTACCCTATTCCACCAGGGGTGTTTCAGAAAAGAGCCCCTGGGTTGGATCAAACAAGGTTTGCATTAGTGTGCCATAGCAGTTTACTCATAACTTTTAATTGAAACAACAAATCAGTAAAGTGCTTATTTTTCCAGTACAACTTGCATCTTAAATGTTTTACTTTGCTCCATGTTTTATAGTTTTATTGTTTTAATTCTTATTTTGTTGTGTTTTCTGGTTATTTTTCAGTTTTCAGCTTTTTATTTGTTGACCTCTGTTGCCCTCTTGTGTTCTCCTTTTTCCCTAGCTCCTTTCCAGTCTACTCTGTTCACACCTGCTCCTAATCTGCTCGTTAGTTCTCTCCTTGTTCATTCTCCCATAAATACACTCCTTGTGCAGTTCCTCAGTGCTGGTTCCTCGTCAAACTTCCTCCAACTACGTCTCACCGTGTCTTCCTCGTCATGATCGCTTTTTCCCTGAAGTCCCATGGTTTCTGGTTTGTTTTACTTTTTCCATGCTTGATTTCTGGAATTTGGATTCCTTCTTCAGTGGTCTGTTAACATTTCATTAAATCAACAAGAAACTCACCTCTGCCTCCCTGCCTCTGCATTTGGGTCCTCAAACCACAACCAAATCCTGTCATATTTTGATTTAATAGGGCAACTGTGGCAGACATCCTATCGCAGAATCGTCAGCGAACTTCTGGAGGTGGTAGCATGGGGAATTGACGGAGAACTCTGCAGTGTAAAGGGTGAAGAGGGAATGGAGGGAACGGTGTTCCCTGTGGGACCCCTGAACTGCAAACCAACCTATCTGAGACACAGCCCTGTGCCTTCACAATCACACTGTCGGCGGCCAGTGAGGGAGTCCAGAATCCACTTAGACATGTGCTGGTCCACCCCTGACAGCTCCAGCTTGTCCCTCAGGAGGCCTGACTGGATAGTGTTGAAAGCACTGGAGAAATCCAAGAACATGATCCGCACAGTGCTTCCAGGTATCTCAGAGCTTGGTGCAGGAGGAAGATGATGGCATCATCTGCCCCATTCCCATGACAGTAAGCAAACTGCAGTGGATTCAATGAAGTCCTCACCAGGGGTCGTAGATGATGTTAGACCAACCGTTTGAGGGTCTTCAGAGGTAAAGTCAGCGTTACCAGCCTGTAGCTGCTGAGGTCCATTTCATGTTTTATCTTTGGCATCGGTACCACACAAGTGGTCTTCCACAGCTGCGGTACTTCTCCTTGCCTAAGGATTAAGTTCAACGTGTAGCACAAGATGCCACATAGTTCACCTGCACAACATCTCAGAAGCCTGGAGCTGATGCCATCTGGACCCGCAGCCTTTCGCACCTTCATCTTGTGCAGCTCATTGCTCACCTGTTTTGTTGAAAGCGACAAGATGGCGCAGGTGGGGGGTTATGGTTGATGGTTTGGAGCTGGGAGGTGTGAAGTAGTCAGTTGCTGAAGAAGGTAAGGTCTGTGATACTATTGATGTCCTGTTGATTAGGAGCACAGAGCTCTTCCAGTGTTTTATTGTCTCTGGTCTGGCAGTTAACATACTGTGTGAATATGGGAGGGGTGGAAGACAGGGAGACATGGTTGAAGTCCCCAGAGATCAGAAAAAGAGCCTGTGGGTGCTGTGTTTGGAGTCTGCTGGTGGTAGTGTGCAGGACATTACAGACTGTTGCCGCATTAGCAGAGGGGGGGACATACAAAGCTATCACAATAACGTGTGTAAATTCCAGGGGCAGGTAGTAAGGCCTCACGCTAACTGCTAACAGCTCAATGTCCTTGATGCAGAGTTTCTCTCTATGGCTAGGTCTTTAGAGTTACACCATCTATTATTCACAAACACAACCACAGTTCTACAGATTTGCACATTTATACAGGTTAATTATTTTGATTCTTTTCATTCTGATAAAGCCAAAACCTCTAAAGTCCACAGATATAGGGAGTACATAAAGGCCAAAACACCATTCAAACAATGCTACGAATTATCCAAAATTCATAGAAAATCAGATTTCAATAAAATGTTAGGGCTTACCCACCTGTTCTAGTGCATACGTATCTCTTGAGCAGGTGTCAAGAATATGCACCCCCAGGGAAACACCTGGTAGCACGGTGTTGTCCATGTTGATTCTGTCAATGGCAAATAGCATGGCCTCCAGCCTTTGGATCCCTCTGTCCTCATTCACACGTCCACACTCCTCAATTCCAGCGCCTTTCTCATGCACTGGAAAAAGGCCACCGAGCACCAGGTCCCCCTCAATGCGGATCTCACGACGGGATTGAGGTGGGTCTGCCAGCAGGGCGCCTTGGCACATCATGACAAAAACTAAGAAGGGAAGGCGGGACACCATGTTGGGCTTAGGGAGGGCTTTGACTGTTGAAATGTGAGGTGAGAGCTAAAACAGAGGCCGAGGCAGAGAAGAGAAAGGGCGAGGAGGGTGTGGTTAGGGATGAGGGGCAAAGAATAAGAGGTAGAAAACAGAGAGGGGTTGAATCAAGCTGCAGCCGTGGATCTTGGAGTCTGCTTGTAGCCCATGAAATGGTCAGGAAGTGTTGACATGAACCACACATGGAGGGACGAACCATCTGGCCGCACCATCAATTTTCCTTGAAGTTAAAGGGAGAACAGGAATAGGAGTTACAAAAATAACATTTCACATGCTGTCTGAACAATACATTTCTACTTCTGATGTTACAATTAAATATTAGACTTTTGGTGGGGTTTTAGGACATTGTTAACAATGGCTAAAACTCATTTCGTCTTCAGAGCACAAACTTAACTGTGTAGAGATATCAACTTGTTTAGAGATTCTCCCTTCCTCATGCGCTATTACATCACTCAGAAAACTTTCTGCCCAGTAGATGGGTGTATTTAAGTGTGTGTTTCATTCAGTGTTGCTCTGGCTATGCCAGGATATGCCAGCTTAGATGGCTGGTTGATACATGAGCCTAGCCTTCTCATTCCACCGATCAGAGACGCTTCCCTAATCTGATCTCCTGCCCAACATTTCTTTTCTTGCCCATGAGTTATGCTTTAGTTTGTGTGCATATGTTTTGGCTGTGCTTGTGTAGGTGTTTGTGTGTGACATTCATTACTCCCACCGTGCCCCTTCATAATTAGAGTGTGAGGACTGAATGGATTTTACCATGAAATATGCTGTCTGACAACAATAAGGCCAACAGAATAAGATGCTGAGGACAGCTCTTGCTTAATTAAAGCTGAGTTCAACAGTTCTGATACCCATCTTCCTATTTTTTTTATACTCGGTTACTCTAAAGTTATGATACACTAAGGGCCGGATCTATCAAAGGTTTGCGTGTATAAAAACGTGAGCTATTTCACTGCGCACGCTAA
>NW_015150752.1:623253-662240 GCF_000732505.1 Cyprinodon variegatus
GTCACTGTAAGATTTAAATTTCTTAATGCACTAGTTTGTAAAAACTACAAACTACTTTGCCACAAACCACAAAACGCGCAAAACCATGATTTAAATAGGGTGTCTCCAACAGTTTTGCACCTGCCACCAGTTACACATTCGCTCTTGTTAAATCACCCGCAAACCATGGTTTAGCCACTCGTGCAATATTTCAGTTTGCCAGCGCAAATTACTGCACGCAAAATTGGATCTTGATAAATCCGGCCCTAAATGTAAAGATCCAGTTACACAGATCTACTATAATTTAATCATTTCATGGAGACCACTAATTAAATGTTATTTGATGTTCTTTGAAGCTACCGTAAGTTGTTATTTTAAATAATTTCTATAGCGACAATTTCTAACAGGTAAAGTTTTTTTAAGGAACACAGTAGGTTAAATTTGTACCAACAGTTTACATCCAGGTTGAGGTTGGGAACATTTTACCATATTTATTCCAGTATATTTAAATCAATACAATTGTAAAACAACATTATTAAATTCAAAACATTATAAAGCAATTCAGAAAAAGGCTCTCTATGGAAATAAAGAGGTTATATGGACATTTTTTTTACAGCAAAGAAGGTCTTCAAGAAAACTTTTATAGAAAGCCATCCATAGTTTTTGATATGGAAAATATGGATTACTGCTCAAGGCACCATTTTGTAAGAGGGAGGCAAGACCAGTAGTAAAAAATAGAATAACAAAACTCCAATAAAAATGAAGCCGCAAGATGCGCTTGGGGGCCCTAGCAACTCAGCGTCACTTGGCCTATAGTGGTTGTGGATCGCTGAGTCTGCATGTCACTTTCTGTTGTTAGTCAAGGAAACTAATATCACAAAAAAATTGTACAAGCATTTGTTGAACAGTGTTTAATTTGTAGGCGCACACATTTTGGAGCAGATATGATAAAGTATCTGGGATATATAGTTATTTACATACTTTACTGAGCACAATCAAGTCAAAAAATATAATCCAACAGCTCATTTACGTATATCCACTTTGAAGCAAATACAATAATACGTATGTAATTTGGATCCAAACATTTGTAAATGGTGAGAGATGGAAATTCAAAACTGTGCCAAGTCCACAAAGTTTAGTGAGCACTGATTTTTCAGACCAGGATTTATCATCACCTTGTTCTCTGCCATTAGACTCAGATTGTAACTTGCATGAGTGAGAGTGTAAAGGGAGGACCTCCACCAGTAAGATATTAGAATTCCTGTTTGAAGGGGTTGGGACTAATGTGATGTCATCAAATTTTCATGCCAACTTGTTTAACAATGATCCATGTGGAAACACGCAATTTGGAACAGATGTCGTGATTCATTAGTGGGATATGGTTGTTTACATATTCTAGGAGGGACAATTGAGTCAAATTACAATGTAATCAAACAGGGTTCTTTGTAATACCAAAGATAATTTCTTTCCAATTTTGAACTAAATCATATCTTGCACATATGATTTGGAGGCAAATGTATGCAAATGGAAAGGTACACATTTTACATTCTGTCATCCCTGCAATGTTGAGCCAGCAGTCATTTCTCAGAGAGATCCATCAATACCTTATTTCCTGCATTCAGACACAAATTAAAACTTTTATGAGTGACAATGTAAAGGCAGGACCCACAGCAGTGAAAAATGAGACTTCCTGTTCTAAGGGGGCATGGGCAAAGTAATTACAATTTGAAACTGGACGTTGGCTGGAAGGGCTTGTCTAATCCAATCATTCTAGGTTAGGCTGCAGGTGCTGGGACTCTGCCTGCTGGTGCAACTGCCATCTGAGGCGCTCTGACAGTCTCCTCACTCTGGCTGCTCTCTGTTGTCGTGGTTGCAGTACTAGTGTCCTTCTTCACTGGTGGTGGTTTTCCCAAAAAATCTTAAATCCGTTTCTGTCATTACTATGTAAATTTACTAGTCTGCTGTGGGATACCTGCGGGATAACACGGGCGGTATACCTCGGCGACCACCTCGGCGTACTCTGGGACATCACTGCAATCATTTGGGCTGATGGAAATTTGGTCTGAAATCCAAAGACCACATAAAAAGAGGAGAGACCGGTAACTCTGGATGGCAGAGAGTTAGTAGCATGTTTAACCCAGGGTAGACAATGCGACCAGTTGGTGGAATCTGAATCATAAATGGTGCAGAGTTTGGTTTAGTCCTCTCAGTCTGGCCAACAGTTTGGGGATCAAATCCAGAGGACAGGCTGACAGAGATCACCAGTTAAGAGCAGAAATCCCTCCAATATTTAGCTATGCATACAAAATACAAAAAAACATATTGCCCTGCCATGTTTCTTAAAACATAATTGACCAGCTTTGGAAAACAGGAATGGCATGACCAGATACTTGAAATGTCCAGTAGGTGTGATGAAAGCAGTTGTCCACTCATCTCCTTCTCTGATGCAAACTAAATGGCATGGATTGTAGAGATCAAGTTTACTGAAGATCTTCCCTGGATCTAATCAAAGGCTGAGTTAATAAGGGGCAATGGGTTTTTATTGTTATCTCATTTAGTCCTCTGTAATCGATACAGGGGTGAAGAGATCCGTTCCTCTTGACAACAAAGAGGAACCCAGCTCCAGCAGGAGAAGAAGAAGGATGAATTATACCAGCCTTGAGTGAATCCTCAATATAGACCTTCATGGCCTGAGCTTCTGGTAATGAGATGAAGTACAGCGTTCCCCTAGGAGGTGTGGTGCCAGGAAGAAGATCTTGGGGAGAGTCAAAAGGACGATGAACACCGGTTGGAACTTTAGACAGATTTGGGTAAATCTCCTCTTCAACCCTAATTGTACTTGATGTGGAGCAGACTGGGGATAACAGGTCTCAGAGCATGTTGGAGCCAAACTCATGATTTCTACCTTCTGCAAGTCAATCTGAGGTTAATGATTTTTAACCCATGTAATTCCCAAGACAACTGGAACTTGAGGGAACTCGATTACCATGAAGGAGAAGTTCTCATTATGATTACCTCCAATAGTAAGGCTAACCTCCTATGACACCAAATGTGATTGGTTTAGGGGGTGTCCACCTAAAGCCAGAACGTTGTGGGAGGAAGGTCCTGGTAGAAATCCAAGGCCCAGTCTCTTGGCAAAGCCCTCATCCATGAACTCTGTGTCCTTTTCAGAATCAATTAAAAGAGAGGTCTGGTGAGAAACAGGTCTAGTTGAAAGGGAAAGTCTGGGAAGTAGAATTTGAGATATTAGCACAGCTTAGTAGAGTTCTTCCCTTCTCTACAGAGCCTGAGCTTTTACTGGACAGGTCGACACTCTGTCTGCCTTACCCCAACAGTAGAGGCATAAATTCCATGTATGTCTGTGTTGTTTCTCCTCCTTAGACAACCTGGTTTACCCCAAGCTGCATGGGTTAAGGTGTGGATTATCCTCCTAAAGGAGTCTTTGCGTGAGGAACTGGAGTTTGACTGGAGTGAACCATAGGTATGAAAGAAGATTATTTTCTCCGTTCTGTATGACAGAGATCAGTCCTAGGGGCTAGATCCCCCAAATGTTTCAGGGAGAGAGGGAAATATCAAGTCATCAGTTCATTCTTGGTCTTATCATTTAATCCGGTCAGAAAAATATCAATTTTCCCCGCCTCACTTCACCGACTGTCAGCTGCTAACAAGTGGAAATCAATAATTGTGCCGATAACTTAGCTTTGCCTGCATGTCAATGCAGGTTTCATGTTTCTCAAGTTTGTCAAGCTCCATTGCTGATGACCTGGTTATCGCAGATGGTGTCAGAGAAAAAATCCTCCCGCACATTTAATGTGGCAGCAGCTGTTGGAACATTTCCCTCCAATCACAAAGAACAGCTGGATGACACGTCCTTTTGACACTGGCATCTAACATGCCAGAAAACCTCACAGGTGAAGAGCAGGAAAGGTTACTCGCACTGCCCAGTGATGGAACCCTTGCATCTGGATTCAAAAGACAAATACGGTTGGACTTCAGATAAAGTGAGTACCCTGCCCTTTCTGCAAAAGCTGTGTACTTTCTGTTGCCTCTTACAATGTACTTGTATGGGAAAGGCCTCTCACCCTGGTTAAATGTTAACAGAGATGCAAGATGCAGAAGATGATCTCAACCTGAAGTTGTCATCTACTGAGCCAGACATTAAAAAGTGTGTTCACAGAGTCAAACACACCCATATGAGTAGTTTCTGATGCATAAAAATAGTTAGCTCTCATACATAACTAATAGTATGGTTATATTGTGCTGCTAGTGTTCTTGTAGTTTCTATTGGTCAGCCCAGTTGATTTCCTCATTACTGATTAGTTTATGTTATTTTAGTAACTATATTGTGTTTGCTGAAAACATCTTTTCGCATCACAGAACAAAAAAAAAAAAAAAATCCTGTTTGGTTATACTGCACTGCAGTCCACAGCATACATTTAATTTATAGACGGAGTTCCAACAAAATGTGTGTAGCCATGGAAGTAAAGCATACTAAACAATAAATGTTCAAATTATGAACAATAAACAACTGTGTTTCTTTCCCAATGCTTCATTAAATGCGCAGCAAAAATAAAATATATTGCAGAATTTGATTGTCTGACATTATGATGGTACTTGAAGATCCTACATACATTTTAGGTGGTACTCAGGAAAAAAAAAAGTTAGAACCATATTAAAGAATAGGGTGATAAAAGTGTGGTTGCTGCCAATAGAACATACCTATAAAACAATCTACACCCCGTACACACACACAAGTTTTTATTTGTATCCATATTAACCCTCCAGGTTCATGGCCAACATAGGTATTCAATAGTGCTACATTTCTCACACAAGAGGAAGATCCCAAAACCTTCCCCATAAAGTATGAAAATTTAAGTAAAATTATTTTACAATGTCTCTTAATGATTTTGATCATAGGAGAAATAATACTTTTTGACAAAATTATTATATCTCCTATGATATATATTTAAAAGGCCAAAAGCAAACAAATGTACTTGTAGGCATGCAGTGGATTTTTTAAAAGTTATATCAGGAGAGTTAAACACCTAATATGCAAAGCTTGGACCCTTTCAAACTACTGGTGCTTATTTTTGACGGGAAGACTGTAATTGCCTTACTGGAAGTGGGAATTGAAATGAATGAGTATTCATGGCTCTGCAATGAATACTTGATCAATGGGTTTTTGCAATAAAGTTAGAAAGAAGGAGCCACTAAAAAAAGGAAGATGGTGGAAAACTTATAATAGGAGGTAATTATGAGAAGATAAAAGTGTTTGTAATGAATTTAGAAATGACAACACTGTAACAACTTTAACGCTGTTTATTTGTTTTGGCTGCGTGTGTTTCTGTATAAGCAAATGCTCATTAAAGGTGCATTGCAAAATTTAACCATGATCGCTTGAAAGGTGTAACTGTAAGAACTGCTTTATTTAATGTCCTACTGTAATAGTACAGCACATACATAGTGCAAGACAATGTATGCTTTTATTTTTATCATTGTCCATAATGTTTGTAATGAAACTGAATATTTGCTTGTTATCACCTTTATTGATTTAAGGTGCAAGGACAAGTGCATCTGAAAAGGCAAAGCATGTTGTATAAAACAGAAAACAATTTTATAATTTTTAGTCAAAAATGAGTAAGTACTGCTGAGTATAAATCATGGTGGCTTGGATATATACAAGGTTTATTATTCAACTGCAAATATTTGTGCTTGAAAGCCCTCATGACAACTGCTGATAGGAAATGGTATAGTGGAGGATTTTCCTTTTCCAGGTGCATCGTCAAAATAAGTGGTCCTTCTAATTGTCAATCATTCTGGTGATATATTTATGTAAGGCTGGCCAACGTGTTCGTTCCCATAATTAGCTATATTTTTAGGCATGCGCACTTTCAGGCGTATATTTGTGGTGAGCTACGGTTTCAGCCAGTCACTGAAGCTTGCCTTTCTTAGCACGGTTCTTTGAAAATGACAGACAATCGCAAGAGAAAAAGTAACGACAAAGTGTGTGAGAAGATAAGAAAAAACTTTCCAGGGATGATAAGTATATTTATTTTGTAATTTGCATTGTTAGTAGTTATACAGTGGCCCCAGATCCTTATTTAACCCACAAACATGTCCAAATTTCCACTGCAGCACACACAAACATACAACCAGGAAATTATTTTTTGTTAATGTACCAGTAGTCTTATTTGCGGGGAAACTATTTATTACATAAATATGGGTGTGGTGAGATCCATCAGAGTGACCGCTTATTGTGTCCCTGCACCTCCTTGTGGAGAAATGGGCTTGTGCATGCTCACATGTAATAGGCATTCCCTCACGGGACTGGCTACAGGGTTGTGAATGTGCATTTTATTTTAGGGCGGTCCTTTTTCGAAAATTCACGAAAATCCCCCACTATACCTTTAAGCTAATTTTTTTATACTCTTTGACAAATTTTGTTTAAAAAGAAAAACGGCAATATTATGTAGAATTTCTTATGAATTAATCACTTTGAAAATATTTATTACTTTTCTTTTGGGCTCACACGCAAAAACCCTAAAGTTAAATCACTAAGCCAGAATAAATGTTTAAAAACATTGCTTTTTTTTCTGTCAAAGTCTTCCTGAAATAAGATAAGAGCTGTATTAAGGGAAGGAGGCAATCACAGCCTCTAAATATATAGCTCTTAGATCTGTGCTTTTTCCATGGGTATAAATTTTGTACATGACATTTACGCTAATGTACTGTAGACTGGGCTAATGGCATTTACTGAGTTTTTAGCTTTCTGAATTGCTGTCTCTCTGGTGCTTGGTCCAAAAGAGGTTGCATCTTTAAGTTTTAAATATACTCTAAAATTTGATTGGTCAGACCACAGGATCATTTTCCAATCTGCTTTCTCCTTTCTAAGTTACTCTGGAGCCACTAAATGGGTGTTATTTTTAAGTCATTCTTTGTTTATTTTTTTATGGATGGAGTGGAGAATTGAGGTTACTGACTGAAAGCCATCTGAAGCCACCTAAGGGCCTAAATATCAAGTTTCAACCTGCTTTCCTGCACTTTGAAAAAAAAAACAACAAAGAAAAACACAATCAGTAAAATATAGTATTGAAGAATATAATGTTAACATTTTTTGCCATATTTATAATTTTAATACACTATTTACAAATTTAGAATTTTGTGTAGCTATAGTTTATCTCTCTAAACTTATGTCGGTCTAACACAACTTGTAGGGGTGAGCTGCCTTTTTGTGTTTGAATAGTTTTCTCCTGTTCAAAGCAAAGAGGGCTGCTGATTGTTTTTTTATGTTTATGCAATTAAAGTATTAGGTTTATTTACTTTTACAGTTCCTTTCTTTTTGTTTTTTGGCAAGAGCTCACCCTGAAGTAATTTCTGCTCTTTTGTTGCTCTATTGTACTAGACCAGGAGTGGCCAACCAGATTTTTATAAACACATACCATTTAATAACATAAATGTCTATGAAAAAATCTAAACATAAATTTAATCTTGTCATATCATTTATCTTCTTTTCAATAACTGATTTCTTGAACAATTCTTGATATACCATTTGAGTGATTGAAAAATAAAAGGTTCAGAACATATTATCTGATGAATGATGGATGTTTTCTCTTTTCTATTTGATTCACAGCTGTAGTAGTTTTGAGAAAAGAAAAAAATATTTGCAGGAAGATGTCAAAGAAAGCTGGAGATTGGTAGTAATTTAGAAAATGCTTCAATAAGTTTTGTTCTTGTTTTGTATTTAAACAAAAGGCTATATGTTGGAACAATGTGCATGCTTTTGCATATGTACATATGTAATTCCTGGTAGAGTGATTTTTGTTTGCCTTACCTGATTTGAGAGGATTAAAAGAAGATTGCCGTTGGCACATGGCATCACCTCTGACCCCTTAAAGAGAAGTTGAGGACAAACATGTTTGATTAGCACCAGATCTGCAGGCGAGACTCCAAATAAAAAACAGGAGAGGTCACTGTGTACTACTGATCCATACGCCAGGGAGTTATTACATGGGCGACGGTGGCGTTGGATGTAGGAGTTTGCCCTGAAATCAAAGGGGTTGACGGATCAAGATTATGCTCTGGCTTTCAGTGTCATTGTTTCATTAGGCAGGACACTTCACCTGCATTGTCTACTGATGGCGGTCAGATGGCCTGGTGGCGCCAGTGTACGGCAGCCTCGTTTCTGTCAGTGAGCCCCAGTGCAGCTGTGGCTAGAATGTAGTTTGCCATCATCAGTGTATGAGTGCGTCAATGGGTGAATGGATGAATTGAGTTTAAAGCACTTTGGTCAAGTCTCCTGAGTTAAAAAAAAAAACAATATAGAAGTACAGGCCATTTACTATTATCCAGAGCAACATCGGCCAGGAAAAAATAAAATAAATGTACTTCCAGTAAGTCAGCTTCATGCAAACCATGGCATTCTTTGGGTTCTTACATTTGTTTCCACAAAGGCACATTCCTTGCACCCTATCCTGCTCTTTCTTCATTCCTCTCTTTTTTCCTCATTCTATTTATTTCCACCTCCCTTGCAGCTTCCACAGCCCTCACTCTCCCCTAACAGGCATGACTGTTGTGGATGACATGTATCCAGCTGAGAGCAGCTATAAAGGTCGATGGACCAGGGTAGTGAGAGGAGAGATAGCCCCTAAATTCATGCTTTTGTGGTCTTTTCCCACTCTGTGTTTGTGGGGGTCTGCCTGCACATGAGTGTGTCTGTTTATTGACCTACTGTGAATCTACCTAAACTCATAGCTGCAATGGTAACATGACTCACAGTAACAGGTTTAGGATATGTGACGTGCAGAATGTATGTTAAAAGAAAAAGAAATAGAGAAGGGAGTACCCAAAGTTTTGTTTTTCTAAAAAGATAGACAGAAATCTTAAATACATGTTTTTTATTCATTTTTTTAAAAGTTTCTGTTTTTTTAAGTTTTAAATGTAAAAAAAAAAACTTAACCCTCAGAAACAACTTTCCCTGCTTCTTACGCTGACAATTATTCACAAAGTAAATTTAAAGGAGGGAATGGCTGAAAATCAGACAGGGCTGCTCTGTGTAACCAGTCCTGTTCAAATTATTATAGACAGGATTCCAAGGTAAAGCCAAGCCTAACATGCTAATGTATCAATATGTTAAGCAAGTTCACAAAAATGTATAAGGTTGCTACCTCTGTTACATTAGCTAGTTAGTTTATTGTTTAAATAAACCCCATCAGAGGTTTTAGGAAAAGGTTTTCACAGATATTTCACAGGAAAGGTGAACATGAATACAAGACCATGATAAATCACTCTGAAAAATGTGTCCCCCCTCACTTACAACTTCCTAGATATGCCATTTGAAATATGGTTTGGATTCTGTCAACTTTGTTATGGTTGTTATTGCTGTTATTTATATAAGCATTATTCAGTCAAAATATTAGGCTTGCCTTGAAAATATTTTTTACAAATGCCAAAAAATATTTTCTAAATTATTGTGATTTAAAAATAAAAAAATATATAAAAAACAAAACATTGAACCTGGATGCCAACAGTGACAAAGAATCAGTTATACAGCAAATTGGATTTCCAGCTGGATGTTAACTAAGTAAATGAGACCATATGTGAGTTGAATTGGCTGTTTGTGTTTCTGTCATCTTCCATTCCAAACATTCATCATAAATGAGGTTTAGTTAGTCCATAACACAAAACCATTTAAATTTGTATGGCTAGGGAGCGGCGGCCTATTGGTGAGGGCATTGTGCTTAAAATCCAGAAGTTCTGAGTTCGAGCCCCACTCCAACAGACAATGGGTCCCTGAGCAAAGACCCTAACCCCACACTGCTCCCTGGGCACCACTCATTGGCAGCCCACTGCTCCCCAAGGAGATGATTTAAATGCAAAAAGTGAATTTCGTTGCTCTGTACTTGTGACAGTATAATGGCGATAAGAAAAGTGTATTCTTTACAAGTTAAAGAACCATTTTAAATCGTTTTCTGAGTCGTTCACCTTTATATTAGGGGTGACAACATTTTGGCTGGTAAAAAACCTCTATGGCAGGTGGTAAATGGAGGGTCATGTAGGATACTCCTAGTCCCACGATGCAGCCTGCTGGCACAATTGTTCTAGCACTACTAGTATCCTACGTAATCCTTCCTTTTCCATGAGTCATTGCGGATCAACACGGATTGGTCAGCTCATTCTGAAATGAAGGACAATGGCAAAAATTGTAAATAACAAAATTTATATAGTTAGCTTTATAAGACCCAAAATATTAAACTTGTTTCTAGATGAGAATCTCACTTTGTTTAACCCATATATCTGCCCAGTTGGTAACATTTTCACTTAATTTAAAAAATAGCTGACATCCTTTTTCCTTAGAACTGACAACGTTCTACCTACAGTATTATCTGAGAATTGACAACGTTTTTCCTAAGGACTAACAACTTTTCTTGAGAATTAAAAACTTTTTTCTTAATACCTTAGAACTGTCTATTTTTTCCTAATACCTGAAAACTAACGTTTTTCCTGAGGACTGACAACTTTGTACTGAATAGCCTAGAAATGTCTATGTTTTTTCCTAATATCTGAGAACTGACAACGTTTTTCCTAAAGACTGACAACTTTTACTTGAGAACTGTAAGCGTTTGTCTTAATACCTTAGAACTGAATATGTTTTTCTTAATATCTGATAACTGACGTTTTTTCTGAGGACTGACAAATGTTTTCTGAATACCTTAGAACTGACTATGTTTTTCCTAATACCTGAAACCTGAGAATATTTTTCCTGAGGACTTGCAACTTTTTTTGTGAGAACTGACATTTTCTGAATACTTAAGCGCAGACAACGTTTTTCACTAAGGTATGACATTTTTCCTGATTACTGTTTTTCTGAATACCTTTGAACTGACAATATTTTTCCTAATATCTGAGAACTGATGAAATTTTTCCTAAGGACTGAGACACTTTTTTCCTGAGAAGTGAAAATTATCTCATTTACGCTACCCTCTGGAAACCGATCGGTGCTGAGTTCGGACCGAGCTTGGATCAATTAACCATGCCAAGCTTGGCTCCTTACGACCATTTACACACCACACTACAGAGGTGTCAAGTAACGATGTACAAATACTTTGTTACTGTACTTAAGTACACTTTTTATACTTTACTCCATTACTTATTTTTCTTCCTACTTCCTACTTCTGACTTCTACTCATTACATTTTTACACAAGTATCTGTACTTTCTATTCGTTACATTTTTAAAACAAACGTTACTCGTTACTCATGGCTTCGGTTTATTGTTTATAAATATTTATTTCAAGTCATGTGCGCCATCCAATGCAGCTCATTGGCGCCATCCAAATCTAGTGAAAACTAGTGTAATTGAATGAGTCATATAATGCAAACACTCATTGGTTAGCTATTCGTCAAATCTGTGCTGATGCCAAAGGAAATCATCAGAAGCAAGCAGGTGTTCTCAAAACTTCAAACGTGGATTGTCTATACCATGCCACAATGGCGGATTCAGAAAAAGATGTTGGAATGTCTGAAAGGTCGGACACAGCCGAGAGCGTATCGGGAGATGGAGATCGAGACCAACAAGACCTCCCTCATCCTTGACCCTATCTCAAATAATTTTTCAAAATAGTCGAAAAATTGTGCTTTCAATTCATATAGTGGCATCTGGCTTTTTTTTTAAAGGTTACTTTATACTTTTACACTTTAAGTAGTTTTCGCAGCACATACTTTTTCACTTTTACTTGAGTAAACAGGTCAAATTGATACACTAACAAATGTGTGTACTTTTGACACCACTGCCACACTAGCATAGTTCCTCGCCTCCTAATTGAGACCTATGGTACTACTGCTCTATAGAGGTAAACCAGCAACCCAACATGGCAGTGCCTGTAACATTCAGGAAGTTATGTTTTGTTATCGTTGTGATAACTATCACAACAATAACATTGTGTCGAAAATCTATCAAAAATAATATAAACATAAAACAAACTACAAAACTAAACAGGTATCAACAGTTATTAAAAAATCATGCACACCATTTTTTTGTTTTTGTCAACACACACAAGTAAGAAAAAAAAAGCTATTTGCTTTTACAAGATGATTTGTGTGTTTAGGTATGTGTGTTTGCACTTGTATAAATTGAGGACAATTTTTCTAATCACTAGTTATTGTAAAGTGAGGACATTTTGCTGGTCCTCACAAGGTATTTTGCTATTGGTTGAGTTTCGGGCTAAGGTGTCAAATGGGTTATGGTCAGGGTGTGCTATGCATTGGTAATGGTTAGGTTTAGTCTTAGTTTTAGGGTAAGGGCATAGCAAGAGTTAAAAATAACTGAAAATGAATGGAAGTCAATGGGAGTCAGCACATGATCCTCACTACATATAGCAGTAAAAACATGTACGTGTGTATGTGTGGTGGGGGTTTTGCACTTGGCTCACTTTGGATTGAGCCCTTTTCATTTTTCTAATCAAAGTCAATAATCACTCTGAGGTCAGCCTTCCTGTATTGATTAATCAGTCTGCTCCGTGTGCAGAATTATGTCCAAAGGTTAAAAGCCATGCCATGTTAAAAACATAAAGATTGACTCTTTCATTTTGCACACCACTGAAATTTATAACCAAATTCTGTTTTTTCTTCGCATGGCCGTAATTTTCACACTATAGAGTACAATCCCTGTGAGGGGACAGACAGACAGATAAAGAAGGAATTACAAAATAGAGTTTTAATCAAACCCACAAGTGGTGGTCACATAGGCTAAAGTGGGCTATCATGAATAGTTTTTTGCCCCTGAAGTGTTCTCCACTGGAAGGACTTTTGAGAAATAAAAGTGAAGTTAACTATTTTTTAGGATTTTTCACCAAAAAGGACAAATGAAAGTTGGTTTGTAACCCAAAAAGATTGATTAATTAAATTTGAAATGGCACTTCTTAAAAATATTAAATTGTGATTTCCTTTATCACAGATTTTTAAAGAGCTGTTTTCAGTTATGTACATGTTCTGACTTCAACATTAAATTGCTACTCATTTATTTCCCAACAACAAAATCAGTGCATGACTCAATGCGGCAAAGAAGCAGGATGTGGGTCAAGGCTTATCTCCTCAAAAAGACGGTATCTGTTAAAATGCAGAACTAGCATGTCCTGACACACTACAATAAAAAGATATAATGCTTTGTTAAAAATCAGTGCTCTGCAGAAGTTTGCTTTCCACATGAGATGGGATTTATGGTTCTTTAAGGGAACAATATTTTGTAGATCTTCTGTCTCTTTCAAAGAAGTTTCAAAAGTTTTTATTTTTTTATCTTGTTTACTCATTTTTAAGAAGAAAATTGGTGGAAAATTGGTTTTGGTCAAATTAAATTATCCCGCCAAAACATACCCTATTGGTGGATTAACTGGGTTTGAATTATTCACAAATAATAATTATAACTTCTGTTGCGATGGTTGGTTTTATGTTTTCATGGAATATCTGCATTTAATATAAAAAAGCAGGGCATCAGTTGTAAATCTTTTAAAAGAGATTAAATATTTTTCAGCATTAAAAGCGTATTGCATTCACCAAAGGAAAAAAAAATTAGGCATACCAGATACTGATCTCATAGTTGCGAGATCAGTATCTGGTAATTACGAGATCTTATCTCGTAATTATGAGAAAATATCTCATAATTACGAGATCTTTTCTATATATTTGGTCATGATTACTTGAGCCAGTAATGAAGAATCTCTCAGAAAACTGGTCTTCATGATTTCTTCTTGAAAATATTTGCATCTGTTCAAATGAACAGTTCTCTCTACCCAGGTCTGACCTGATACCCATTAGAGTTCCGCTCCTGTTTTTCACTTCATCAGTAAAGTACCCAGCTATAACCCTGGAATTACTACTTGTGGAGTAAGCATGCAGCCATATGTCCATATGCAGAAATCCGTCAACAGCTCCATTAATACAGAGTCCGTATGGTTTTAGTTTTTCATATGCATCGACATGCCACGTGAAGTTGGGACCTGGTCGTTCTAAATTATTCTGAAGCCTCAGCTGTACTGTTTGAGGATTTTGAGAAGGTGTCGGAGGACAGTTCATTGGGATGCCACCAGGCCAGCTGGAGTGCATTTCAGATGAATTCTTTTATAACCATAAAGCACCCTGTGTTGGTTTAATTGCTCCTGCAGGAACAGTGCGATTTCCAGCAAGGCAGAGTGGGCTTTTTCGCCAAAACAATTCTAAGGACTTTTTGCGCAATGCTGACAAACTAAAACTAATTACATCCACATTGAGGAAACTCAGTATTTCCCAGTGTTGCATACCTAAAAGGAACTAAAAGCATTCTAAATCCGACAACCCACTCATTGTTCACATTTTATCTAGCGTAGCTCAGCAATACAATGACTGTCCTTCCTGATCTCCTAAATATGACATATTATCTCATAATTATGATATCATATCTAGTAATTATTAGCTCCTATCTCGTAATTTTGAGATCGTATCTCATAATTACAAAATGCTGATCTTTTAATTATGCAATAAGCTGTCAGATTGTTTTTTTTTTCTTTGGTGAATGCGAAACGCTTCTGTAGCTTAATGCTTTTTTGGTGACTTAGCTATTATTCTGTATCCTTTACAGTATGTTTGTGATGGATCACTCAGCTTGCCTCATTTTACAAAATCTGGTGTGGTCAAATTATCATTCTTCTAGATTTTAGTTTCATTTTGCTAGCCTTTGAATACTTATGTATAAATCTATTTATTTGGTAGCAGCACAGGCAAAAGGGGCTCCCTGAATCAAACAGGTTGAAGGCCCCTGATCTTAAATGCTGTTGTTATGGCTGTGTGGATGGCTCAGATAGTTTTCATAGTATATAAAATAGAACAATAATTTGACACAAAATTGCAGTTATTTTAAAACAATTTACTTGTCCTGTTTATACTTAGTAACAAGCATACATAAATGTAATATCAGTTTTTTTTTAATGCACAGTTCTAGAATATTAGAAAATTATCTAAATGGGCCTCAATAGTGGGACATCTGCTTTGCAAAAACATTTTATGTGGAAAATTGGAACAGTGTAACATCTACTTGTGAAATACTCAAGTTGAGCACTTAGCTGGTCAGCAAAACACAAAAAGCAAGCAGCTAAGTGTAAACAAAACATTTGGGAACAGACAGTATAACGACTGATAATGCAAGTGATCTGAAATTACAAGAGATGATATAAGGAAACAAACCACGGGCTTCACTCCCAAGCAGTTGTTCTTAGAGTACAGCAATACTGAACCAAAATTCAATGGCAACATGCTAATCATAACATCTTTTCATGCAGATAGAGTGCATTTTCATTTGTCTGTTGTTAAAAAAAAAACAAAAAACCTCTGGAAACTTCTTAATCTTAAATGGATCAATTTGCACCCTTACCCCCCATAGGAAGAACTACAGTGTAACCACAGTGGCATGAGGAGCAGTGTTGATGACAGTTTGCCACAATCTCTAAATAGGAACAATTTCTGTCTTCATTTTCCTCACACTGTGTATTCCCTAGGTTTTTGATGATCCACAACCCATTTGACACGACTTGGATAGAAATATCTGTTGAGCCTAAAAACAGACCAGTAGTGGTGAAATGTGTGGAGGCGTTTATCAGGTCCACATTTCATCATCATAAAAGACGGCAAGCCTGTCAGATGGAGAATTACCCCTCTGTGGATGGAATTCATCAACTTAACTATCGTGTAATGACCCTGGGAGTTATCAAGACACATCACTCAGCCTTGCCATTATACAGGTCTCAATGCATGCTATGTATTTCATGTTCACACACATGCTGGTCTGTCATCTCTAAGCTGATATACTGGGACGAACACTTGTAAAGGAACGTAAAACAGAGAACGGTGAAACAACTGAGACAGTCATTCAAAAATACATACGCACACACACACACACACACACACACACATATATATATATATAAAATCAGCTTGTGTGGACACAAAAGCGTCTTAGACAGAAATTATGGTAGCTGTTTTGGGGTGATTCAGTTTAGGTAGTGATGTGTAAAAACCAATTACTGCTGTCATTGCTCACAAATTATTTGAATTTGAATAATGTGTTTTCAGATTTGCTCTCTGAATTATTCTTCTATTTCTCTTTTTCATATTGTTATTAATTTGTAAGACAATGGCCTTTAGTTTGGAGTTTGAATATAAACCATTTAATTTCTCTAAAAGAGTTATTAATATTAATTTACAGTGACATTTTGTTTCAAAGCAATATAAATACAATATATCTATGTTATTTTTTTGCTACATTTATGATCATTAGTATGACCAACTTAATGGCTTAAAAATGTTATCTTTCTTCTACAGCCACTCTTGAACTACCAGCACATGTAATTTCCTTATTAAAATAATGCAGACCAAACCAGTTTGCATTTTTAATCCTTTTACATGGAATTTTGTGGATCACCTGCAACACACCCCCTTAATGCCATTTTTTTATTGATCAACACAATATTGTACAACTTATTTCAATTAGTTGTAATGAAATACAAATGCATATCTAACAAAGAGCTGGACCCTCTGAATTCTCCAAATTTTAGTATTTATTTTCTATGAAAAAGCTTTAAATTACTGAATTAACCTTTTTTTGGTAGGGGTTGTAAATGAAAAAAAAATAAGGTGGTGTTGGGAACACCACCTACAGAGAACAGAGCATAGGGCAGGGAATATCTCAAGAAACCAAAACAACATCATATTGACTCTTGATAGTAACATTGTGACCAATCACCTTCAAGCTGAAAGAGTGCAACAGCCGGTTTTCATTTACTTTAGATAAAATCCTGAGACAGGAAAACATCCATATGGCTTCTCTTACAACTTAGAATATTATTTGATAATAAGTATCCACTTCATAAAATTAAATACAGACTTTTTTATTGGTTAAAAAGCAGACAAAAAATAGCATTGGAAACTCCTGCTCACAAACTATCAGAGTTAGTTATTCTATTCTTTCTAGTAAAATCTTCTCCTACTAAAGTTTTTTTTTAGGTACAGTCGTGTTTTGTGAGTTCTATCAAGACATCCAACACAATGAACAAGAAGCAAAGAAGGCTTTAGATTTTGTTTTGGTTAATTTTTTCACCTCCTGAGTCAAATTTGCACTTTTGGAGTCTTTTGCAACTCCAGGGAAGTTTCTCCAATGTTTCATGTTCTCTGCCTTTGTGAATAGCGGCTCTCTAAGTGGTTCACTGATATTCAAGTGTTAGCTTTCGCTTTCAAAAAACCTTTTCAGTGACTTTATTTCTAATCGGTTCATTTCTGTAGACTGGGCCATGACGTCTTAGGTTTTAGTTTACTTCATGCTGCAGTACTGGTTCTGTTCAAGTCTTTTCTTGATATTCGAGTTTGGAAGTATTTTAAACTGTGTGAGGCTAGTGAAACTGAGCTGAAGTTTCAAAGAAATATTGGTTTTTCACAGTTAACTAATGATTTAATAAGATTAGAAATTAGAGCTGAACGATATTAGAAAATATGCATTAATGATATCAGGTGTGACACATTTCTATTTTCTTCTATCCTTTCTTTGTCAATAGTGTTTCCAACACAACTTTAGCATTTTGGACAATTTAAGTTTGTCTGTGTGAGCATCTGTCTCTGTGAGACAATGTTGGAATTGCTAAATATGACATTAGCATTTAAAAGCATGTTCACAATGCTTTGAATAAATTAGTCAACACTCCAAACAGTTGTTATATGAATATTTCTCATACTAATAATGTGATGACAATATATTTGCAATATTGTGCAATCTTGGTAGAAATACTTTTTCACATAGGGACAGAAAGGGTGTAACTTTTCTTTCAATAAATGAAATTTATTATTAATCATAGTTTATGCTGAATACCTAATTTGAAGGTTTGAGCACTGCAAAAGCATACTTGTGTGTAAAATTGCACTATAATTGTTTTCTATTTATAAAAAAAAATAAAGGGGTCATAAATGTTATAAGCATAATTTCATATTGCTTATAAAACTATATTTACATCCCCTATAAAAGTTAGAGTTAGTGTTAAACATTTTACTAAATGCCGTAAACCCCATTGATTAGTTCCCAGGGACATTCTCAGCACACTTGCTGTTCTTGAGTCGGCAGCAGATGCTCACACAGCAGTGAGCAAGAAAAAGCTGAGTGGTCTGATGGAGATGTGGTCCACTTGTTCATTAGTAGTGAATATTCAGGTCACTAGCAGCTGTAACAGGGGAGGGAGACCAAAAGGGCAATTGCTGTCTGTGATCTACCGAGAGGCTGTTTGTGGAGGGAAAAGCTGTATGGTGGAAAAGTTGAATGGGTGAAATAAGATTCAGAACAACTGAAAATGAAGTCTACCATTCCTTGTTGATTATAAACATTGGATATAAATAAATTCATTTACTTGATTCAATCAGTTTTGTTTTCTTAGAGAATGTTTAAGCAATCAGTCGGTTTGATTTTTGATTTGTTGAGTTGTCTCCTTAAAGTGCTTTGAGGAGATGTGTTGTGAATTAGTGCCATATATGAATAAATAAAATCAAACTACATTCAACTTGTGTTGTGTGCCTTAGTAGTTTGTTTCCCTTTCCAACAAAATGAAAAAAACAGGGGGGGGGCTGTAACAACGTGTTAAAGTTCATTACATCAGCTATGACATAGATAAACCAACTTAGTCAATGAGTGAATCAATGAAAGATGGAATGTGTCACTGCATTTTAAGTTAATATAAACTCTTAGCAGCTACAAACTATCATGAAACGGCAAAAGGAATACAATCCATAAAGGTAAATTATAGGTACTGGTTATATCTTAAAATTCCAAACTGTGGCCAAGTGTAGGATCCTTGCCTCACAATTATTAACATTATTAAGTGGAAATTAGAATGTTGATAAAGAACATACAATGACCCCAAAAGTACCTTTCACAATCCATCTCACCATCACACAAGCTCTTACACACACTCACACTTTTTTTTCTCCTGAAGATCATCATTTATTAAAGAGGCTGATCTGTCGTAGATGCACACCATCACAGCTGTACATCTCACTGCCCTTTCCCTGCCTCATCCCCTGAGCGGACGTATGCATGTGTGAGTGTCTCTACTCATAGGGAACGGGAGGGTGTCAGCAAACAGACATTGTGATGTGTATCCTGTGTTTGTGTGTGTGTGCAGGCAAGAATGTGTGAATGTTTTGTGTGGGTTTGCTTGTGCAGCTCAGTGTATGTTGTGACTGTAGTGGATGATGAGAGGCTAGCTGCGTGAAACAGCAGTCATTTCCAGACACCTTCTTGTTTCCTCATTGGAGCAGAACAGTGTAAGGAACATGTAGAGTGCAGCAACAGTTTTAATAAAACTTGGAAAACCAAGAGCCACAGTGATGTCAGTAACAGAACTACAAAAGACACATTTGTATTAAAATCTACACCTCAAATGTTAACTTTAAAGGCTTTAACAAATATATTTGGAGTTCTTAAGAAAACATAAAATCCTTGGTAATTTATTGTAGGTTCACATTTGTATAAACAAAGGGAAGCATAATCACCTACCTGTCTTTTTACTGTCTTTGACTCCTTCTGGCTAAGCTGATGTGAGATTTCATGCTTCAGTCTTAGATGGAATAAAACAAGAAATACAAACAAAAATACATTAAAAGAGTATAATTGTCAACCAACATTTATAGACAGTGTATGGATTTGCATATATTTGAGCAAATCAACTTTTATGAATTCAGTACCATGGACAGAGGCATAAAAATCCTTAACTGTTACACCTGTAGAGCTTCAGCTCTTCTCATTGGCAGTAAACTTTTAACTTGGATTATTCCTAACAATACATGTGATAGCACAGCTGCAGAATGAATATTTGTACTTTCAGGTGTGTTGTCTTTTCTTAATTAAAATTTCCTGAACATTAAAGAAAACACCTGATTTCAGTGATTGCCTCAAAGTATTGCTCAATACAATTTTAGTTCAGGAGCTCAATCAGGCTGTTTACTTGTTTTATTTATGAATATATACATATTACTGTATATGTACATATTCAAATCATTGTTATTGTTTCAATTTTTTTCATAATTTTTATCTACTATTACTTTTGTCATTTTCAGTTTAATTTACCGGCAGCTGATTTTTTTTTTTCTTCTGTTTTTAAAGTAAGAGTATATATGTATCAATTTGGGCTGCCAGAATAAATAAATGAAAATAATAATAATAATTTGTGACTAACAAAATAAAATTAATAAATTCACAGCAATGCTCATCCGATCTTATTTACAGTGACTTCAGATGGAAGTCTGTTGTTTTTAACATGTGTGAAGACAATTTAAGAAATGCCCTTATGTAAGCAGAGAGATCAGGTAATTTTAAAGGAGCAATTAAAACTAGATGGTAATTAAATTCTACTTAATAGATAAGAGACATTGCTAATATACTTTATTTCCAGTTATGGTTGAAGAACGGCTTTTACGTAAAGGCATCTAACTTTTCCTAATAATATTGTTTGAACATATATTGGTGAAAGTAGCTTTTGATGTAAAAGCGACAGTATAACAAAAACATGGCTGGGGGCCACACTGTACTGTATGCCATTTAATGATTCAAGGCCGTTCAGGCTTACTTGTTCACAGATGCGCAGAGATGAACAATCACAAAGCCATTTACCCATAGGTAGAAAATGCTGAAGCCCAAATCAAGATCAATTTAGCAGATTTTTGTTTTAGCATATTGACATATGGACAGATACATACTGTCAAATAGACACAAGCTACTCCACCCCCTCCTCACACACATACACACTAAAATATGTATCAATGAGCCCTACAAGATATCAGGTTTTGACAAGTCCACAAAGTTCTAACGTCCCTCTGCACTGTGCTTGACCATCCAGTGCAAGCGTTAAAACATAGCCTATACAGATACAAAAACAAAGAATACTTATGTATTATTTAAGAACTTACACAACAAGGAGAGCACAATAATTTAACATCTTCAAGCAAACATCGACAGATATTTAAAAAAAACACAAAAAATCTAGAGACACATTAATCTCATATTTTTGTCAAGATTAAATTTATTAAAACATGATAAATAAATGTTCATGTAACACATGCACTTTCTTAACCTCCCCTTAACAAAAAAAAAAAAGAAAGAAAATGATCATTTATGATGTAACAAAACACTCTAATGATCTTCACTAATGTATACGTCCTATGCCACCTATAAATGTTTTGGTTTTTTCCACTCTTTGCTCTAGAATTGTCATGCATGGTAGAGAAGGAGAAAAAAGACAAGCTTAATTTTGCTGTAACACGTGTGCCAATTCCCCTGATCACCGCAAGTCTTATTGCAAAATTAAATGAAACAACGTCTTAAGGAGCGGAACAAGGTAATATCAAGATAATTATGCAACGCAAACAAATGGGATCATCAAAACAGTTGCATTCTTTGGGCAATCATTAGTCTAATTGTACATAACATTCATTGCAGACAAAATTTATTTTTCATTTATAGTTACACTATTAGATTAGGAATAAAGTAGGAAGAACCACTTTGCACTACACATGTCTTCTAAGTTATTTTTGTGTTTGTTTTGTTACAAAATTAATAATTTAGCAAATCAAAATTATGAAATTGTTAGTGCATGAAGGACATTAAATTGTGGGGTCAAAAGACAGTAAAATCCCATCTGAACAGCTTAATTTTCCAGCTGGGGGCCAAGCTCCTGTCCTCCAGCATAAGGTGTGGAACTAACTGCTTGCTTATAAACAGCAGATCCACTCCTCTGATCCACCTGTACCCCCCCACACCCCTGTTTCCCTATGGGACGCCGAAAGCCGAGGGACTTGCCTCAAAGGTCTCTCTGAACCCAAATAAACTTCTAGGTGGAACTAAAATACGCAACTGCAGATATTCTTTGTTCTGCACCATTTTTTTTCTTTATCGTTCATCTCCTGCGGATAAGCTTCGAGGGTTTTTTCCCCACCCTTCTATCACACCCCCAGATCTCTATCTTTATCTGATTAAAGGGAAAGCATAAGAAGTACGTGCATGCAGTACAACTGGGTGTTCAGATCCTGCGCAAAGTTCAAAGCAATTCCTCCCCACCAAACTGCTGACTGACGCGCACTTGAACGCTTTTGGACTGTCAATGTTTTCCTCTGCACTCTGTCGCCCCAAAACTGTAATCTTAGATTGCTCCCCAACCCGCTCGCGAGAAGTGTGTAAAATAATTTGACCTACCTCAGAGACTTGAATCCCTTTTAAAGGTTGCGCACAAAATTTAAGCCGTTGGAAGTTTGACTTAGTCTACTCCTGATCCCTCGGAGGAGTCGCACTGAGGGATAGGATGGGCGCCACTGCTAAGCGCGCCAGCTCCATGGACGTGCGCGTGTGCGCATGCACAAGGGACATAGAGAAAGTGAGTGAGAGGGCGAGAGAGAGAGAGATAGGGAGCAAGTGAGAGAGATGGGAGGGAAACAACAGACGTGGAGAGATGTAGACCCTTGCCAAAGGATGCTTCAGTCTCCTAGCAACAACAATCGATCGGATGAGGAGACATTTTATTGGATAAAAAGATAACTTAGCCATTCACCTCCCATAGCACATGTTTACTCCTCAGAACAACAACTGAAACCTTAGTGAGTAAGGTCGAAGAGTTATGTAGTGCGAAAGAAAAGAGGGGGAGCGGGGGATGGAGACAGATGCTCCCGCAGGTGAATATCTTACACGCGTGTGTGAGGCGCAGAAACCAACTGCATCTCTGCGTCCTTGCAACCTGACTCAAAGCACATCTTGCAGAACAGGAATTCAAATTCGTATTTTTTTTTTCCTTTTGCTTGCAGCAAGCTCCATTAATGTTTTAACACATTATACACTCTTTGAGGTCAGTAGGAAAATAAGTGAGAGAACCGCACTAAGCATGCTGTCCATGCTCCAACTTGATCAGCCACATTTCGAGAATGCAGAGGTTTTTGTGTGCCTCAATGGTGGTGAATATCCACACATCAAAATAAAATAAACATACAATCACATCCATAGATTTCCAAGCCAAATAAAATACGTTTTAAAGAAAGGGGCAATGTATTGTTTTTAAAAGTTTTTTTTGTATTAATAAAAAAACAATGAAATAAAAAGTACATTTCATGTTTAGCTCCCTCTCTTATAGTCAAGGGTGTATTGAACAACATTTAAGCACATAAATAAGAGAAAATGTTTCAGTTAAAGAGCCCAAAATGTCTTATTTTATGTTTTTATATTGTTTGGCTATGTATTTATGTTATCCTGTGGGGACAATTTCCCTTAAATTGCCCACATTTTTGGGACTTATACGTACCTGTGGGAAGCAATGACTGGTCCCCTTTGTTAGATTTAGGACAAAGTCATGAATTGAGTTTAAGTCAGGTTTAGGGTTAGGTATGTGTAGGTAATGGTTAGGATAAGGGTCAGACCAATTACATTTTTAAATCTTGGTACAGATTCTTACTTCGTACTTAGGTCAGAGCTTTCACTGGGCCAGTCTGAGTATGAAACAGTTTTCATATAAACCTTTTAGACCAAATACACTTTATGTCTTTTGGATTCCTTAGAGAAGATTGTAAGATTTTTTACACTGCACACCATCTAGTGGTCTCATTGTGATGCCTACAACTGAAGCCTTGGAGTGTCATAAATGTGAGGATGTCGACCTCCTGCACAAGTTTAAGTGTCCCATAGTGACATGAGGTACAGAGTGTTGTTGTTATTGATGGCAATAATTTACAAATATGTCCTCCATTTGGTGCGATGTGCAGCCGCACAACACAGGTAGAAGCTCATTGTACTTTGAGTAAAATCTTTTTGTAACCGTACTGTGTTCTGAGCTACATCAGCGGTTACCACTAAAAATGGCCACACCTCCCTCTCTTCTCACGGATATAGCTTGTTCAGTAGGTTCTGATCGGACAGAAGTCATTACTGTTTACATTGGAGTCTGCGATTAAGCCTGTTAGCCTCTAGCTGCAGTTATAGTTACCGGATTGTTAACCAGAACTAGTACCTAGTACTTGCAGTACACAATAATTGCATGTCAGCCTCCCAAATATGGAGTCATGTCATGGGTTACAAGCTCACAATGAGCTAAAAAAAAAAAAGGGAAAACATCAACGTCATTACCCTTGGCTAATGAGTTAAATGATGAAACACATGAACAAATATTAAATTGGGATGTTATTAGACTTTGGAAGAACATGTATTTATAAAAGCAACACTTGATTTTTGCTAATTAAAAGACAAATAAGTTACATGTTTTCTCTTTTAACAAGTAGTTTTCTTCCCCCCTTAGGATGTGTTCTTTCCTTTTTTTTCTTCCCTGATTACTGTTCCTACTCAAGAAAAGTGTCCCTAATGAATGATGCTTCCACTACCATATTTTGTTGGCATGATTCAGGTCGATTTTCAATGTTCATTTTCCGCTGTAGTTTTATGCAAATAGCAAAATGAGTTTATATTTATTTCATCTAACTAGATCACCTTCTTCTACACATCTTTCATGCAGTCTACCTGTTGTGTGTTAAACTAAAAACAGGATTTCTTGTCAGTGTCATTTAATAATACCTTTCCTTCTGCCATCCTCTTAAAGAGCCAGATTTTTTAACTTTATGACAAATTATTTTTTGACAACAGATTTGACCATCTGAGCTATGAACCTCTGCAGCTTTTATGTTGCGAGTAATAGCCTAACTAGGTGACCACTTGAAATGATTTAACCTTGCAGTATTTAATGTCAGTGTATCTAAACATGCTTCACTTTCTTAATGTTTGAAACCACATAGAATTTTTTTATTTTTCTTCAAATAGCCATATCTGTGGTTATGAGATCTCATAAAGTTGAAAGGCTCAGGGGATTATTTGATTAATTGTCCAAGGCATCATCACAGGTCAGAGGCTAACTACTCCTCCACATCCACTTTTTGGCTACCATCAGGACCAAAACAAGACTCTCAATTGATCTTTGTGCTAAATTAAAAGCAAATTTAAATGTCTGTAAATTTAAATTTGAATGTCTCCTTGTTTTTATGATCATGCAAACAGATTCATTAGGATGCAAGTATGCAAGTTTTCAGCTCCTATTGAACAGAAAATCCTCTTCACGCATCACTGCGTGAAGAGTGCGCCCTCTCTCCCACTCTCTCTCTGCTCTACAACATTGCGCATCACAATCACACAGACACACACACTCTAGACATAGACTGACACACTAAGACTAGAAGCATGACCTATGTATTGCAAAGGTTAGTCAAATTCGTAGATGTACACCACATGAGTACTTGCACAGAATCTCTTTTTGATTGCATCAAAAGAACCTGGCATGTTGCTTTCTCTGCTATGTATGCAGATAGCTTATGGCAGGAAGTTTTGGCTCAAATGTTTTTCACGAATTTCTTGCAGGACACATATGGAAAACCGCTGGAAAGATATTTATTACTTCCCTAAATGAGTAGAGGAGTAAGAGCTTCCACCTCACACCTTTGTGACACACTTTTTTGTACATATATGAGAAAATAGATATGGAAATCAAACATGCACACTTCCCACTGTTCCCACTGTCAATCATTGCTTTCTAGGACCTCATCCCTGGGATGCTGGCCACTCTAATAAAGGCCTCATTGTCTGCTTGGCATGCATATATGCAAAAAGCCCAGAAAGCCAGCTTTGTCCCATAAGGGTCGCTCAGCTAGCGAGCCCTGTGCTTTGCCCCACAAAAAGATGAAGAAAGAAAGAAAGATAAAAGAAAGAAAGAAGGAAGTGGATGAAAATAAGTTTGATATTGCTACTCAGTGACATCCCTATGATACGAATCCAACTGCACTGATGAGACTGTGTATTTTGGTTCATCTAAAGAAATGTAACGTTTTGCCTCATCATCGTGAACCACTCCAGCCCAAGCAGCAGGAAGAATGTCCTTTGGGATTTTGTTTTCTCTGTCTTTGATTCCCCACAGATTGTTTGTGTCCTCATGTTAATAGAATTAGTGATGCTTCATTTAACATGGTCCTCTGTCCTGTCTTGGCCTCATGACAGATGAAGCCTTGCAACAGAGTGAGTGAGCATGCTCAGACGTGTGCTGAGAACTGGTCAGACAATGGTTTTAGTAACAAGCCTTTACGGTGTTGGTGAGGTTACATGTTAAGCAAGGAACACAGATAAGCAGCTGAAAATGAAGGGCTCTGACACTTCGTGACATGCATTTTGGCAGGGCTCTTGTGAGCAAAGACATGGAAATGTCCTCAATTTGAATTGAATTAAATATTTATTTCAGTTTTAATCCAAATTTTGTGCCAAAGCTTAAACAAAATGTAATCAAAAATCAAGAACCTACTTCTGCATTGCATAGACAATACATATTCTCTATAACAGAATAAATTATTATTTTTTATTTTCTATATTAAAGAGGAAGTATTCATTTCCACAGGAGCAGTCTTAGAAAAGCACCAAAGGATATTCAGCAGAACTCCCCTGATAGTGTGCGAGCCTGAACAAGCGCTGTAGTTGTTATTTTTGACGCTGACATTGGAACAGTATTTTTTTTAAATCACAGTCAGCAGTACAGTACATAAACAGTTGAAATGCAGCAAAACAGATTATACCTGCTTAAACCCTTAAAGAAAAAAAGGTTGTTCATAGAGTCAAAGTTTGTTCATAGTGCCATTACGTGACACTATGAAGACATTGGCTGGATCTGAACTTGTTAAATTTTAGCTCTTACCTCCCGTTCTAGTTTGTCTGTTTATCTTTTGTGGGGTCAACAGTAAGAACTCTACCCAGGGTAGGAAAGGAGCTTAGTACTGCTGTGCTGAGTCCAGACAGCCTTCAGTCTCACAGACAGCATTTTACATTCAAAAATAAATAATACTCATCAAATTGGGATTACAGCCTTCTGGAACAGAACTACAAAACAATAGTTATGCAAATATAACTAATGAATAAAGTTCTCTGTTACTGAACTTATAACAAGTGAAAATGAGGACATTTGCATGTGTCACACAGAGTGCATGTCATGCAATATATTTGTTCAACTATGTAAGGTAGGCTGTGCCTATTTTTCTGTCATGCAAAGAATTGTGGGCAACTATAGCCGACAATTTGAACTATAAGGCTCATTTTACGAAAATACAAACAATGTCATTTTAAAGATACTTGATCCTTTTTCAAATTAGAAGCTTTGGCCAGAGGCCCAATGTTTAATTTATCGACAGTATCTCTGTATACAAGAGCCAGGCTAACATTTCATGTTGTTTAAGCAGGGAGCCAAGCAAGAGAACATTTTGATAGAAGGTGCTTGGTTCCAATGGGTGGCAAAGCTCCTCTACGTAATTTTAAAAAGTTAGCTTCTCAAGGCTGTTAAATTTCGTTAATAGCTTGTTACAAAAGGGATTCACCTCAAATTTACAAACAAAAGAAAAAAAGGTACAAAATAAAGCAAATAAATGTGTTCCTTCATGTTACATCTGCAACATTGTTATTTATAAAGAGAAGCCTCTTGTTTTGTGAAAGTTGACGTTTTCATGTTTGGTGGATGTTTGTAGAGGACCCAAATGCAGAGACAGAAGTAGAGATGGTTTATTGTAGATTTAATGAGGTTAGTGGCAACAGAAGCATAAATGCAGACTGAATAGGGAGGGAACTTAGAAACCAAAACAAGGAGACACTGAGAAGGAACATACATAGCAATGAAGAGAATCCAGCAAAGAGGAACTGCACAGGAGGTGAATATATGGGAGAAACAAACAATGAATGGGCTAATTGGTTGATAGGGAGCAGGTGTGGATAGTAGCTGCTAAAAAGGAGCTTAGGGAAAAAAAGGGACACTAGGGGGCAACAAAGGAGAACACGATCTAACTGTAACTTGGAAAGAATTTAAATAAAGCTAAAGGACATAAAACTAAGAACTAAAAAAAATCATATAAATCTTGACAAACACATAATAACATGAAATAAAGCATAAATGAGATTCCAAAAAGAAATCTTAAACAGATCCAAAAAGTCTAGAAAGGGCAGAATCATAAGAGACTTAAAGTGAACTCTGAGGCTGTAGCAGGGTTGTGCACGGGTCTGATTTTTCAAAACTGTATCTGCCCTCACCCATAGAGTTCAGCACAGAGACCCGACCCATTACCCGCAATTATCCCCATTTAAAACCCAGCTGGGACAGCACAGACCCATAAATATTAGTTTGGTTAGCCTGTTTCTGTATGTCTCTGCTGTCTTCCGCTCATTTGTGCTGGTCTCGATCACATTGGTGGGAGACTGGCAGTGCAGGACCGACAGTGGGGGGTTCTGGGAGTTAGAGGCAGGAAACTTAAGGAATGTATTTTGCAGACCCTATGAGAGGCAGCAGTTGCAGCCTCTGAAAATAGCAGTCCATGTTTTTGGGAACTCTGTGTCGGCGTTGTTACAATGCTGCTATTTGGATATTCTTGAATCAGTTTATTTGTAATATGTAGAGTTAATAAGTAAGAAAATTTAAATGTTTCATTTTATGCTGTAATTTTATGATATCCATATTTTGTCTATTTATACCTCTACCCGTAGATGTACTTTTTATACGGGTACCCACCAGATACCTGCAGGTGCCCGACCCAGTGCAGGACTCTGGGCTGTCGCTTAAATCCAATGTCCTCTCTCAAAAATGATTAGAATGTTATCTGGATAGTTTCAAAGTTAAATGGCTTTCTTTTTATCTGTTCCATGGCTCTATCAAGTGTCAGAAAACCTGGCAAGAGGATTTCTGGGTAAATTTGCTGAAAAACAATATTTAAGGCATTCCTCTGCCTCACTTCCTCACTGGCATATGAGATAATAATTATGTCAGAGACTAAGCAAAACAGTACAGTGCCTTATAAAAGTAATTACACTGCTAGATTTTTTTCACCCCACATTTTGTCATGTTACAACTGTGAACTGTAGTCTTTTTGACCTTATCTGTGGTAGACCAAAACAAAATTGGACATTTTGTGTTACTTTGTGATACGTGGTTTTAAAATTTGTATACAGGGGTTGCTAGACTTATAAGCCCAACCTGTCAGTGGGGATATTACATGAGCAGCTTGCTGTAGCTATATCCTGAAGTTTTTGTTTGTGTAGTAACATTAGGTTTTGTGCTTTGTTGAGGTTGTTTTGCATAAAAACATAGATGGAAGCTTACATGAAAGTAAGACTAAAATAAACATTATATACTTACTATACTGCTTGACATGGTGCTTGTTGTCATAAAATATGTACTGTAGTCTTGTAGTAAACCACAGTAGAGTACAGTACAGTACTAAACATGTTGTTACAGCATCACTAGTGCAGTGCTGTGAATTTGGCCCGTTCTTTAAGCTTTTCTGTGCACCCCCCCTGCCCGCTTGACTGGTGCCTGCAGTTACCCAAAGTGCAAGTCATGTCACTCATGAGCCTCATTTCCTAATTATGCCTCTTTAAAGCACATGCTTTCTTATTTCTTGGACCTTGTACAGTATGTGTTACAGTTTAAATGTTATTCCCTTTTCTGTTTCTCGTATTTCGGAAAATAGTTTGGGAGAAAATCCTCTGCCCCATCTCCTCACTCAGAGCAGCTGTAGGCATCCCTCAGCAGCAGCTAGGTGGGAGATAAACAGAAAACCCTTTGGGTTTTTAACTACCGTACTGTGGAAAAAAAGAAAAAATTCACAGCAAAGCATAATATCCCAAGTAACAGTTAACATTAAACTTCACTGAACAAAATGAAAACATATGATCAATTTAAAAGCAAAAAAGTTGAAACATTATGTAGTGGTTGTAGGCTGCTGCTCTTTTACCAACATAAAATATCAATTAATGCAGTCTGTCTTGGAAACCCAGACTTGCTACGGAACCAGGCAGTAACTTCCTACGGAACCAAGCAGTAAAGATGGCCTACACACTGCACTAAAGTAGTTCTGCATCATACCTTTAGGCTTAATAAGAAAAAAAACTTAAATAAGGCATTGTTGATTTTTTATAGGGAATGGTACTTCCATTCCAAATGACATATGAGAATTAATTTAGTTAATTCTATAGTAAATTTCTTTCTTAGTGTTTCGTTCTTAGTGTCTCACGTGTTCCATGATTGTTAAATTTACACTGTAAAAAATGTAAATCTAAGAAAGTCAATTTTTCTTAAATTAAGTCAACTTGTTTCTTTAATTGAGCAGGTTAGTGAGACAGTTTGAAAATGGTATAAGACAATTTACATTTTAAGTAAGAAAAAACACCTGCAGTTATAAAACTTACTGCAGAACTCCCTATGGGCAAATCCCAGAGAGGAGTTTTTTTTAAGTTTTTCAGTTGTTCCATACCACTGTTTTCAGATTAGTCATTAATTTTGAAATTATGTATTGAAAAATATTGTGTGCCACTACTATTCATCTTTAGACATAAAATTGTTTGTTTTTTTATTTTGCGATGTACCAGTGACTTACAAATAGACTTACACAATCTGTGTATTCTTTCTGAGTCTTCACATACAATTGTGCTTGAAAGTTGACATACCCTTCTATTAAAACAGAACAATATCAGCTGCCAGTAAAATAAATTGAAATTGACAAAATAAAGAATAACCTGCTGACATGTAGGTTGGTTCACAGTTAATGTGTAATTTGTCTGTGACAGCTTGTTTTTTTAGAATTGATTTTTTGAATAAAAATTCAATATCAGTATTTTATTTTACTATCTTATCATCTAGTAATTTTTTTATTTATGATTGTTTTTTTCAGTTTTATGCTATTTGAATTACTAGTGTGAATTTATTTATTTTTTAATGGGGAGGAATGCACTATAAACTAAAGCACAACTGTATGTATTTAAAACATGATAACATTAAACTAAAAAATATAACCTCCATAGTTTGGGAAAAACTCTGTCATTGTTCTGCTTTGAGCTGAAAGTAATATATATTAATACAATTTGTAATTAAAAATGTCGCTAATGCAGTTTAGGTGTCAAAGAGATAAATTCGTGCCTGAAATGGTGCATTGTGTTTAAACAGTTTATGTCTCCCAAAACTGGGCTGGTCTCTAATTATCTTGGTTACAGAGGCATGTCCAACAGACTGCAGGCCACACACACTTCACAGGACAAGCACTGACCTGTCTACTGTTCATCTGTTCAACAGCCCCCCCTAGTTGTGTATGTAACTTACACATACACACACCAACACAAAAATTAAGTAGTTTGTAAATGAGTCATGTTGAAACCCTCTAGCCTGGTGCTTTACAATTGAAGTTTCTTTGCCGCTAATCAATGATATAGTTGATGTTCTTATTCTAATTTAAGACATAGATTAATTTTTTTAAAAATATCACAAAAAAAATACTGCCTTAGATGAGGGCACAGCACTGAGATTTATTTTTTTTACTACGACTACACCAAAAAGTTTGACAAACTTCTAGAAGTTAAACTTGATTTATTTTCATCTGTCTCCTAAAAATAAACATATTTTTATCATACAAGAGTCATATGTGCAAGTGTTATTTTTTACAAACAGTAAATTCGGTTTAAATTGAAGCATTTCTGTGTAGCTCAAAAAATGCACGAATCAACCATGTGTGTTAACAAGCTTGTTTTGACCTTTTTCAGATAAGTAGACATGTGCCCATTCTGTGTGTTATGTTTTGGGCCCCTTATCTCAGATTTCTCACCACGCCCACAATTCATTAGTAATTGACCGCAGCAGCCTCACTCATTAAACATTAACAGCCTACTGGTGAATAATTGATTAATGATATGAGGCGATCTGCAGAAACATTCTGACAATGAGAGTGCATTGATGAGCTGAATGGGAGGCCTTAACACTTTTCTTGAAGTGATACTGTCAGTCAGTCAGTCAGTCAGTCAGTCAGTCAGTCAGTCAGTCAGTCAGTCAGTCAGTCAGTCAGTCAGTCAGTCAGTCTAAATACTATACATTTCATTCAGTCAGTCAGTCTAAATACTATACATTTCATTTTTGTTGAAACTTATATCTTATGTGACTTTAAAGTTTGCTCTTAGTCTTTTTGTCACATTCTGTGCAATTTTGTCAAAACAAACTCTAGGGTGTTTTCATTTTAGTATAAAAAAAATGTAAACATTGGACAGTATGCATGAACATTAATA
The DNA here is from genome assembly GCF_000732505.1 of Cyprinodon variegatus. NCBI lineage: Eukaryota > Metazoa > Chordata > Actinopteri > Cyprinodontiformes > Cyprinodontidae > Cyprinodon > Cyprinodon variegatus. The sequence continues at coordinate 655,368 of NW_015150752.1, forward strand.
CCTAATTTCATTATAAATTTGAAGGAATTCTTTGCTGCTCTTGTGAAAGTAATGATACATGAGAAAGTGCTAAATGTCTTGTGCAAATGAAAAGCTACAAGTGCAATTATTGGGCACCTTGCCAGCTATCTACCAGTTTGTGTGCAAAATGAAAAGAAGGAACCAAATTGTGCCCTTTTAAACTTAAGGATTTTGCCATTCTCTGTTACCGGCTAGGACTTTAGGGTCAGATAACTTTCTCAACACAGCTTTTTCCTTGTTTTGGGCTTGGTTCTAAACTGTGTTATTTTGCTGTTTTTTGAGAAAATCAAGTTGAAGCTAGTTTGAGACTAGGTTTTTTTCAGTCATATGAAAATGTAACTTCCTTTGATCTTCACCTGTAGATGCAGATCTCATACAAAAAAAAAAAAAGGGTTAGGGTTAAAAAAAGAATTTGGCTTTCAATTAAAAGAAACAAAAGAGACCAGACGGGATAAAGGCATTTGATCATCAAAGTTAAAAGAGCACATTTGCGAGTTCACCTGGAGTCTAGCTTTCATAGTGCAGACACTTGCAGTCTGCAAGTTCTAGAAGTATAAAATACTTGATGGTGAAATCAAGAGAAAGATATAGATTTCTTTATAGAAGTTTGAGATGTCCTTTATGGTGGGATGGAATTTGGTACTGATGATCATATGGTGCGGTCATATATCTTCAGAAGAGTGAAGATATAGCTGAGGTTTCTTACCGAGATATGATCTGGTTATCGAGATGAGATTCTGTGCTTAAATGCTGTGAGCACAACCCCCAGCTGTGGACATCAGGCCCTCCTACTATCCTCATGGAGTCTGTTTCTAACCACTTGTGCAGACAGATGCTTATTTGTGGTCTGCTTTAGGTCATTTTGCATGGCACTGGCAGTGCCCCTCCTGTTCCTCCTTGCACAAAGATAGTCCTCCTGCTCCTGGATTGTTGCCCTCATACAGCCACCTCCACATCTCCTGGTGTTCTGGTCTGCCCAGAACATGAAATGCAACAGGGGTTAAAGGAAGGCCCAAAAGATGAGCCAAAGCACAAACCAGAGGAAAGAAGAAAGGCCAGAACAATAATAAATATAAAATACAACATTTGTTTGAATGGAAAGGGGTACAAGAAATGATATGAAAAGATATTTACTGTAAGACTGCTTTTTGGGTTGGAAGAAACGGCGGGCAATTCAACATGGGGCAATTCAACATGGGGACAATTCAACATGGGGCCTTCATGGCCCCATGTTGAATTGTCTTTGTACTGAATTGTGCTATATGAAAAAACTTGTGGAAACATGGAAGCATCAAGCTGCTTGGGGATGGTCTTTACCTTTAACATGTTTGTCTATCCTTTTTTACTAATCTCCTGTAACAAATCTTTCCTTCACTTCCTCTGGTCCTACTTGAGTTGTGCACACACCATGTCATCAAACAGCACAGTTACTACCAGGCATGATAATGATAATGACTAAGTTGTTTATCATAACTGGGGCAGAGACCACCATCAGCATTGGAAAATCCAACCCAATGATGCTCTACTCCCTAAGGTGCAGTTGTGTGATAAGCAGATGAGGGGGAGCATCAAGGGATGGGGAATAAAGGACTAGACAAATAAGCACGGCCAGCCAGGGTACACAGAGGTGATGCTACTAATAATGTTTCCTTTTTCATTTAACAGTCTATAATTTAAGTTGGTAAAATTTCAGAAGTGTACAATAACACTTAGCCTGTCAAAATGAACGTTTTATTCAATTTCCTTTGTAGGGGACAGCAGGACTTGCCAGTACCGGTAACTATTTTTAACAATGTTTTATAGTGAGGCATAAAAGGTTTTAAATTGTGGCAGGGAACTCAAACATCAAAATGAGAAGAAAGACCAGATAATTGCGTAGAAAGGTGAAACCTTATGAAACAGTACATCAGCTTTTCAGGAGCAAAGCTCCAAGAACAATGTAAAGACCATCACCAGCATATATAAGTGAAAAGCAAAATATAAGCTGTGAGTATGTATTTTCTTTATATTAGTACTGGGAAATTGCAATTTGTTTATTTTTACTTGAGAATAAAAAGGCCACATCAATCTACAAAAAAGCCAATGATTGATTGTGGCCTTATTTCCATGAACAATTTTGAAGTTGTTGAAAATGGCTAAATTTGAAACAACTACCTCTATTTAGCATTACAATTGGTTATCTTTCTCCATGTCTCCACAGCATGAAACATCACTAATGCTATGTGACTTGTCTTAACAGTTACATCTTTATTTTTCTCAGATGTGTTGTTGATGCTAGTGTGTTACCTCTATGCTTTGCATAATGTTAACAAAATTATCCCAAACCTGGTTAATGCTCTTCAAAGAGTCAAAATTAGACATTGTTAATTTACTTTTTATTTTTTGGGATGTTTACAAAAACAGAAAATCATTCACTGCTCTGTGGCTGTGAATTTGCTGGAATATAATTGTTTGAATAGCACAATCTCTTCCAAGAGGAACAGATTCTTTGATATTTTACCCTGATCAAAGGATTTGCTATATTAAAAAAGTAGTTTTCTGTTAATAAGGACTGACTGAAACCTGAATATCTGCTATGTCAAAGTCAATGATATCACATGCTAAAATGGTACAATAAGGTGCTAGAGACACATCCAAATTGATTGGCTGGAAACCTTCGGAATCTCCTCTGACCCACTGTTCGCTTTGAGTATAACAAAGAAATGGTTGAGGTTTGTATGACGGCTAGATCAGGCTCAATCCAAACAGATTTCTATTTGTGTCACATGTTTACAGGTCTTCTCCCAACAGCTTGATTAAGTCAGACCAACAGGTATGTGGGAAACCAGAAAAGGCAATAAAAAATATATTTTTGACTGCATGTTACTCAATAGCTTAAGGACCGCTTTCTAAGATAGTTCATGTAAACTATTTGACTATCATTCAGATAAAAAAATGATGTACTTTGAGCTTTCGGAAAATTAAGAAATAAATATTTTATATCTTTAATGCTTAAGCTACACTGCAAAAAACATCTAGAAATAAGTAAAAATGTCTTAAATTGTGTATTTAACCTTAATTTGAGCAGGTAAATAAGATGATCTGCCAATGGAATGAGTATATTTACTCCTAAAATAGGATAATTAGATAATATACACTTGAAATAAGACAAAGCAATTGTTTTTTTCTTATTTTAAATGTAAATTTTCATGTTCCATTGGCAATGTGTCTCACTTACCTCCTCAGTTCAAGAAAAAAGGCACTTAATTTGAGCAAAAAAGACTGATTTAGATTTCCATTTTTTGCTGTGTACCTTTAGTACATTTTAAAAGCCAGTAGGTCATGATGCCCAGTGCAAGAGACATAAAGAAAAGCCTAAATAAAAAAAGCTTGAAAAAGTTCCGTCTAGGCAACTGGACATGATGTTTTCTAGAAGAAGGTTTGCCAGGACAGGACTCAGCTCTTTACCCACACCTGAAGGCTGAAGGACACTTGTTTGAGGACAACCACATCCATATTCTTGCAAAGAAAAAAAGATGGTTTAAGCAAGGGGTTGAGGACGCCATCTTTGTTAACCTGAAAAAAATATCTCTTAACTGAGGAGGTGGTCTTAGACATAACCTTTACCCACTTACAAAGCACTTTTAGGAACAATATCCAGAGGAGTAATCTCTTACCCACCCTCACCTGACTCACATTTTAATCAGGTGTGTGTGACCAAAACCACTCTGACAAGGGAGTTACAACCACTTGAACCCCCTAACGGCACTTTACACCCCCATTGATCTCCTTAGCCAATCCAGTGGGAGAGATCAAAGCCACGTTTTGTCCTAATTCTTTCTTAGACCTACAGTTTATTCATCTCAGTGCTCCCCACCACTTGTTAAAACTGAAGAAGCCTCTTGGATGAGAGGCAAAACATCTTCTAGAAAACTTCATGTCCAGTAACTTAGACTGAACTTTTTCTAGCTTGACCATGACCTGGATGATATCCAATAATGGATATCTAAGTTTCTTTTATCCTCAGTACTTAAACCATCAAAACACAATCAAATAAAAAAAACCTTTTTTCTACTGTGTCTTTGAAAAGTTAGAAAAAGAACAATAAACAGGAAGTTTTACTTTTCTGTTATCTTCTTTGGAGCAAGACATTGCAGTTCTCGCTTCATGTTTTCATGGGCTGCTCAGTGAGCCTTGGGGGTGCATGGTTGAATGAAGCATATTGAACTGATTAAGTGATTTTAGCTTTGCCGCTGGTAAACCTTATTTTTCCATTGTTGGATTATGGAGGAAACTTCTACTATATTGTAGCTTTACAGTGAGGTCACATAGACCGGCAGTAAGAAAAACATTAAAAAAGCTATGACTATTGCTGTACAGAAACTTTAATCTTTAAATCTTTTAATCTTTAGATTTTTGAATCGACCAATTTTAAGTCCTAAGCAAATACTGACATTGAATCTCTTCAATTAGCATACCTCCCCTACTTCTATTCTTTTTAGTGGATGCCTTGGTTGGAGCTGGCTGCACATGTCTGGTCATCAAGCTGCTATTTCTGCCCATGCCAGTCGCTCCAGGATTTCTGTTCTGAGAGGAGAGCTTTGAAAAGCTGTCCAGGTGAGAGCTTGGCACACAAAGCGTTTTCACTCTTTTACAAAGTAGAATGCCCTCGAAGGACTCAAATTGCCCTGCAGTGTTATGGATAACATTCAAATTCTCAGTGAAATAACACAAAACACATGTGCAGACACAAAGCACATTTAAAGTTCAACAATACTCAAACTTAAACTCGAAGGTTAAGCTTTACAGGAAAGGGGAGGAAAGCTGTAGTACACAATGTTCCCTTTCAAACAGATTCGAATATCTGTCTGTCTCTCTGTCTGCCTGTCTTGATGTGTACTTGTACTCATAATCATACTTGTCATCTTCCTCTTTCCCGGGACCGGGTTTTGGGGTCAGCATTTGAAATTCCCAGACTTACCACTCCCCACACACCTTCTGCAGCCCCCAGAAGCCAATCAGCCACGTCTTCAGAAGCATGGCCAGGCCTTGCAGAGAGGTCTTACAGGAACATGTAAGCCACACACAATACTGAACTGGATTATGAGCTACTTTAAGTTCTTTACATCAAAGTTTGATCAGCCTCTAGTGTTTTTTCCTACTTTAATTTTGTGTGTGACTTCAAATCCAGACATCCATTGGTTAATGAGTTGATTTCAATGGATGATTTTTCTCTGCTTTTGTAGTCAGCACATTTAACTTTGCACAGAACAAAGTATTCACTGATAATATTTCACTCATTCTAGGTAGTGTTATTTAAGTGTTACCTTAACTTTTTAAAGCAGTATTGGGAAAAAGAAAATGCTAACAAAAATCCCCCTACATACATATAAATAAATCACTGCAATCATTTGTAGCCTGCATATACAGAGATTGCTTCTACAAGTTTCCTAGTAATAATCAGTAATACATAAGTTGCTACTCTCAGAGATGACATACTATTCATATCTTATAATGTATTTTTTTCATGAAAGTATGCATTCACCCAGTAACAGACTTTTATTTTCATTTGTGATGACTGATTACTTTGTGTGCATGTAAATCTGCAGGATGTGTGTGAACTGTGGCATTAAATCTTGGAGGCACAATTTTAAACCATAGCCCCAAGGAGGCTTGTCAACCTGCTGTATTAAGAAGGCCTGAATTTCCAGTGCACCTGCTACGCCAATATAAATCAATAATATAATGAATCTGATATTGCAATACAAACATTTTAAGGTCAAATGTTAAAAATATGAAAATAGAGTCCTGAAATTCAAACTGAAAACAAAAAATATACATAACAACTGAAAAGAATAACTTAGATGTTATTAAGGGAAACTACAGCTGAAATGTGCAATGTTCTGAAAAACATATTAGAACAGCTTAAGTTTTTCAGGTGAACTAAATTTACTATAACTGGGGCTATCTGTTTTCATAGAATGACTAAAATGTATGATTCACATGAAGGGAACTAAGGAAAAGGAGGCTGACAAAAGAGGGCAAAACACAAAATATTGGTTTAATTTTTTCAACATTACAAAACCTTGATTTTAGAGAATGATTGTGTAAATTGAGTTATTCAAGGAGTGTTGTTTTTTGTTTTGTATTTACTATTGAACTTAAAGAATTAGTTGGATGGAGGACTGTTAAATATTTTCACGACAGTAAAAGAGAAAAATACATGGTTCATGGCTGTGACATGCCTGCGGACATCTAAAGTATAAGATCCAAAGTCAGTCTCATGTCTAAATTTGATCACTTAGTAGCAACACATTGTAAATTAGCCTTAATGAGTTTCCCAGCCTTTATTTTCTGCACTATTAGACAGCCCCATGGCGATGCTGAGATATCTTCTGTTCCTGCTGGGGCTAATATCCTCTAACCGTCATGATGACACTGCCATCGGCCAAACACACACACAGGTTATTTCAAATTGCAAGCTCTCTGCACAAACATATAAACACACCCACACCCCCCACACACTAAGTTATATATATGTATATATATATATATATATATATATATATATATATATATATATTTGTATCACGGATGACGTGGATGACGTCATACACACGCAGCTTTGTTATTAAAAGATATGAATATAAATAATATAACTGCGGATGTCTGGGGGACATGGATTCGCCTACATGTTAGGAATGCTGGCGTACCATAAATGATAAATTATGAACAGTTTAGTTTTTACCTTCAAGTCGTTTGCCCATAGGAAGTCGTTACTTGGATATAACCTAACGCAATATCTTCAGAACGGCTCCAAATGACACAAAACTCATATGGGTGAGTAGAACATGATGATAACGTCAAATCAAG
>NW_015150752.1:662504-677201 GCF_000732505.1 Cyprinodon variegatus
GAGTTTTCATTGGTCTTATTTCCATTCTTGTGTTCTAGTTATTTTTGATTTTATTTTTGTTCTTAGATATTTATTCTTTGCCCTCTTTTGTCAGCCTCCTTTTCCTTAGTTCCCTTCTTGTCTCTGTTCACACCTGCTCCCAATCTGCTAATTAGCCTGGTATTTGTTTCTCTCTCCTACTTATTCTCCTCCTGTTCAATCACTCTTTATCACTCTTTGGTTTTTCATTATGACTTCGTCCCCTTCTTGTTGTGAGTATTTCTGGTTTCAGCATTTTTGGATTTTTGTGGATTTATGTTTTTGGATTTTTGCTTCTGTTGAACCTTTGCTATTAAACTGTCAAGTAACCACCTCAAGCTTTTGTGTCTTCATTTGGGTCCTGTCAAACCTCCACCCCCACCTTGACAAAATTATTGAAACATTTTAGCTTAGATTTTCTAGAACCCCTGAAGTTTTTTAATTAATCAAAATTATTATTTCTCTCTCTCTATATATATATATATATATAAATGTATACATATGTATGTAAATAGATATGTTCCACTCTTTCACTTTAGTCTAATTAAAACCACAACCTACTGCCTTTATAATGACTATTTACCTAATAGAGTCACCTGCATGTAATATCCTTTGAGTTTTTGATCACCTGGTTTTTAAAAAGCATCAGCGTTGTGTTAAAAAGAACCAGTGGGGGAAAAAAAGTCCCAAAATGACAAAGAAGCACATAAAACATGTCAGGGAGAGCAAGGAGTGCAATAATCAGATGTAATTCTAGAGCAGCTGCAAAGATCCACATCTCAAATGGAAAAATTTATCAAAATAAAAGTTAAAGGGCATTAAAGTCATTACTAAAATGCAGTAATAAGATTTGTTTGAAATCTACCACAAATCATACACGAGACTGCAAGTATGTTTTAGAAGGTACTCCTCTTAGAAGACACTAAAATGCAAAGTTTGTACCAACAATGGGACATGCTATGAATACGTGAAAAATAACACTTGTTATTTGCATGGTTATTTGCAGTGAATTGTAAGACAGAAGTTTAATACAGGGCAAAAACTGTTAGATACTTCATTGGGTTTAAGGCATGAAAGGCATGGAATTTTCACAAGACAGCAGCCTGAAATGTGCAATGACAGTTTCAATGGAAGGGTTTAAATCAAAACATGATAAGTTACAATGACCCAGAAAAAGTCAAGTCAAGACTTAAACTTGATCGAGAATGTGCTGCAAGTCTGGAACATTTCTGTTGACCAGAAGGTCACACGGAATGGGCAAGCACTCATCTTTCTGCCAAGTACCATATTCCAGAGGGAGCGTTTTAGAATCAAGCACCTCCGAGCAGTTGGACTGAATGATATCATGTGAAGATATTATCACATAATAGTAGTATACATGTAGGCTTTAAATATAACAATTAAGTTGTCATTTGGCCAGTGCAGGCATGCTTCAGTATGTGACGTAAACAATGTAATCCACATTCAACACTAAAATTTAAGGCATATTTAGCCTATGACTCTTCCTTTCTGCTGTTATCTTTATAAATTGGATGAGTCGTATCATATAAAATGGTGTGTTTCTCCACCTCCAAAATAAAAATTTCGTTCTAGATTTAGTCCTATAAAATGAAATTCTCTGGTGGGTCTGTGCTGGACATACAGGTAATTTTGTTATGATGTTTCACAACAAAATGTGATCCAGAGTCTGCACATGCAATGTTTAACTTTAAGCTTCACTGGAACCATTATGATTTTTAGCAACTGACTTCCTGCCTCAACAAATGCACTACTCCAGATTGGAGCATAGGTAAAACCTAACATTACAGAATGATGGAATCGGCTTGTTGCATCAATTTTTGGTAAAGCCCCAGAAGTGCTAAAGGGGCATTTCATGCAAAAGTTCAGATTTTTCAACTTCAGCAGTCACCGTTCCATTCTCTCCACTCTCTCTCTCCATGTGGTGCCGCTGTTTGACAACACCTTAGTTCTTTGTAATAGCATGAAGTGAGAGCACAGCAGTTACTGGGCTCACCTCATGCGATTTACTGCTGGCTGCTTCACGGCCCTTTCCCATGCGGTTTACATAAAACTAAGATCCCCATGCGAAAAAAATAAAACCTAATTAAAAAAAACCCCATCATGCTTATTTTTGCAAATCTGCCTGTCAGTCCCCTAACAACGTCTGTCAGAAAGTCATGAAGATGTTTTGGCTGAATGTGGGATGGCATACATTAATCATACCGTATTGTGACAGTGACAGATACTCATATAAGCATTTACATAAACAACATAGTGAGTCATAAACTATTGATGATACTAAGAAATTAAGTAACCAATGCTAGTAGGAACAAAAAAGAACTGACAGGCATCACAGGTGTAGAATAATTATAGAATTGAAACTATAAGATTGTCATTATGAAATTAATGGCAGTAATTTCTGATGTTGCTTAATGTTCTGATGTTTTTGCGCTCATTATTTCATGGTAAGTGGGGTTGATAATGTTAAAACTGCATCATATTATCACATACTCATATTTAATTGCTAACCATTAAATCAACAATATAGTTTATTAGCAATTGAAAAATTTCCTATTTTTAGCTCAAATAAAAACCTAAAATAAAATATAAAAAGACTAGTTTAATGAAAAAAAAAAAAGACACTCTCTAACCTATATGTCAGTTTAAAACCTAGGTCAGATGTAATTAAAACTGATCAAAATCTTACTTCTACTGTACTGAGCAAACAGAAATTTTACTTAGGGATGATTCACAATTTTCATAATTTTCACAAGGGGACAAAACATATACTGTGATCCTAGTGATACTACAGGATCATTTAGAGTGAACAGTGAAAAATGCTATTCTGCATATTATGTTTCATATGTTGCTTAAAAGCTGTTCTCATTTGTGAGTCAAGTATTTTCAATATTCAAAAGAAAAGAACCTATCCGTAAGGGATATTGTTAAACGTTGGAGGAATGACAGAAAATGTAAGGCAGCTAAGAATGTAATAAATGTTGCATAAGCACAACTGAATGTGCTTTAATCTGAGGAGGTTTTCATCTTTTAAAGCTAATCTTCTTGAAGGAAAAACATACAAAAAGCTCTTAGCTGTGCAAGTATGAAAAAAATATGCAGTCTTCATAGAAATATAAATGTTTATTTATTTTGTTTTCTTCTTTTATTTATCTGTGTATCAATCTGTGAGGGTTTAGATTTTTTTCTGACCTTTTAGATGAGCTCCTTAGCAAACAAAATATTTCTATACACTTGATCCATGCAAGATTTCAATGTTGCACAGATTAACTGTCAAGAAATATTTTGTTTGCTTCTGGACTATATTTTGCTTTAAACACCTTCGCCAACACATATTTAGATTGAGCAGTAGACCTACTTCAACTGAGTTAGAGGCCACCATTGATGTTTGACCTGAACTAACTATTGCCTATGAAGATCTATTGTAGACACTTTCTTTAAAGGATTATAAAATATTATTTTGATTGCTGTATGTATATTGATTTGCATTCCAATTTGCATGAAAGCTTTTTAGAAGGATTTTGATTCATTGACTATATTGCTGCACAGAAGTCTTCTAATACCTTTCTCTTTTCTTTGAATGAATGGCTGAATGTATCAAGAAAAGACAACAAAGACGCAGTCATTACATCTCTGTAATTGTTCTTTAACTGCAACCTTTAGTTGAGTCCCTGCTCCAATATGCCTTAATCAAATGGCTAAATTACCTCCCTCGCATTCAAGGAATTTGTACAGAGTCTTGTTAGTGTCATGTTTAGTTGTTTTTTGTTATCATTTTGTTTTAGACTAATAGATTCCAACTACATGCTGTAGCTTCATGTCACATCTGCCAGTTAGTGGAGCTTCAAAACACATCTGATCCTCAAGCCCCATCTGATCCTTTCCGCAGCCTCTAGTCAGCTCTGGTCTTCTGTAACGTCTTTTCCCCCCGACGTGGCTCGGAGACCGTTCCTGAAAATGTTGTCAGACAAGTTGCGTCATTTTTCAACCAAAAAAATCAGGTTCCGGAGCAGGAAAGTTGGTTTGCGTCGGGCTCCGCAGAACAGATGGTTTTTCAGAGCAAATCAGTGAATCTTCAGTGGTGTGTCATGTGTATGGGACAAAGAGGGAAAAAAAGGAGACCAAAGCAAATTGTAAAGGTCTCCTCAACCAGCGGAACAAAATTAAATTTAATCAGATCAAGGATTATATCAACATAAGCCTGAAGAAGCTGAAGAGAGGTAAGGGTACCTTGTAATCATTGTATTACCATCTGTTATTTGTACATTGATAGTTCAGACTAGAATGGTGTTCAATCTAATGTTTAGCTTTTATTAAGCTTTCTTCGTGGTTTTTACAAGCAGATGTACGTTTTTAAAATAAAAAGCCAAAGCTGGTGTGTGACTGTAGCTTCCATTTGATCAGATAAGGTACACCTTACCTTACAAGTAAGATGAATTTTCGCAAGATTGGTGAATTCCCAAAATGTATCTGGCTAAAAGCCAATGTGATGCATTAGCCTTGATACAAAAATTTTTTGGATCAGTGAAATACAGTGAATTGTATGATGTCAATGCGTCAACCAGATGGGGAAGGCTAAAGAACAAAGATGAACAAAGATGGCTGTGCCAGTTGTAGCTGGAATATCTTCTATTTCTTTTTGAAAAAAAAAAGCAAAGGGATGTGATTTTTGCCAACTTGATTTGGTGTTTTATTTACCAGTTAACTGTTAGTTGTGAAAAAATCAAAAAGGTGATACAGTACATCTCAACTGCTACTGCTGCTGTAAGCATGAGGGCATGTGCCCAATCAGCTTGAAGAATTTTTTTTAATTTTTTTTTTATGTGACCCACTTATATTAGTTTCGTATTACATACCTTACTACTTCTCCTGTTTTAGGGCATACTGTAGTCTTAGAAAAGAGGAGCAACAATTTTTCGAATCAACTTCTGATAGGAAGCGTCAAGCTCTTGCCATTTGTTTAGACAATTGTATTTTTCTATATACCTGTAAATTGTATGTCTCATTGCTATAACCAAAACATTCTTATTCTCTTTTTCAGAAGACAGTGGACCATCAAGGGCTCACTCCTCGGAGGAGGGAGTTGTTTGAAATGTGGAGAGCACCTTTCCAAGTTAAGAAGTGATAAGAGAGGAGGTGTTTACAGTTCAAATGATTAGATGGGTCATCATAAAAAAATACTTAACACTAAAAATCTGTTTTTTCTTTTAGACAAACTGAAGAATGACGACATCTGTGTTACAGTAGTCTGCTTTAGAGAAGCAGGTCAAAAAGCTGAGGAAGGAGATGAGAGGATTGTGCATCCTTCTCATGTTTAAATACAGATAGATAACTATAATGTGATGTAGTGCCCTTGGTTGTTTCTTTGATTCTGAATAGATTTTTAAATAAAAACAGTATTTCTAAAACTGTAAAGAAATTAAAGGCATATGTCAGCTCTCCACAAGGGTTGTTTTGTCTGGTACACATGTGAAAATTGTCTTTTCAGAATTTTAATATTATCTAAAATACTCCACCAAAAGCTTCTTACAAACATCTTAGTGGTCATGTCTGAAACAATAGCATCCCACCACAGCTACAGCACAGTGATAAGATAAAACATATAAACAGGTTTTCACAAATCATTTATCTCACATGTACGTAGATATCAACTGTTTTGATGGCATTGCTGTCTTTGCTACCTTGTCTGGATTGCTTTGATGCACCTCAGCTGCATAAAAATGTGGAGCTGCAAACAGGAGTTCCATAGGCAGGGCAGCAAAATCCACCATTGTGCTACCAAATGCTCTTCTTCTGCTGTGCTTGTCACTGCCTGATCCCTGGATGAAATTTAGATTTCAGTAGTAGGGGGGATGCAAGTATTTTATTCAACATGTTTGACCATCCAATCAGAGACCCGATTCAGTGGCGCACCAGATGTTTGTTAAGTGAGCTTCTCAGGAGTGATAGCAGACACAGCCAATCACACAAGAACAGGCAGTGGGCCAATCAGGAGCTTGTGGGCGGTCTAAGTTCAGTGAAGCGGGCCTCAGCTTGAGCTGCCGTTTTCAACTTGGTCTTAATGCTCGACAAATGTCTGTGTATTGTAGCGTAACATTGTTTTCAGACAGTAAAATATACAGAGGACCAAAATGGAAGTTTGAAAAAGTGCGGGGGACATTTAAACCATTTGTAACATGAAGTTTAGCTTTCTTTGATGATTTGAGGATAGAAATAAGTATGTTAAAGAGGGACGTAAGAAATGTTATGAGTGCATTGTTAGATGTAAGCTGATCTGTGTATTTCTATTATTAACAGCAAGCAAGTAAGGTAATCAGTCCAAAGCCACAACAAACAGAGACAGATGGAGCTGGGTTTCATACCAGCAATAGGCAAGTTAGAGGACAAATCCTTATCACCTGAGCCACTATGAACCTAATTCTTAATATAATGATGCTCAGAATGTAGGACCCAGGTGAGAGACACAGTGGGAAAGTTCAAAATGTTTATTAACAGAAACAGAGATACGTGGAACTGCGGATCTGCTAGGCACCGTCCATTACTTCCACTCTGGGTTAGGGAGCAACACAGGTAAGTGACCATGATAATCTGACGGAAGATTAATATGCATGCGGGTAAATTACCTGGTTTAACAGTTCAGTCCACACTTCTCAGAGCAAGGCTACAGTAGATCCAGCCGATGGACTGCCAGATGAGATGCGGCAGGACCCACCCAGAGTAAACCAGATGCTGCAGCCCCAGTGAACAGGCAGGAGTCAGAGCCAGGTCAGGGAAACAAATCAGAACAAGACGGTTCTGTGATCCAGGAGTCCGTAACCCAGCCAGGGGTTCTGATCAGAACAGGAACAGACAGATCCAGGGTTCCAGGAATCCACCAAACATTGAGGGTTCCATGAGTCCAAAAGGGAGTTCAAGCAGAAACGTTCAGATGGCAAGAGGTAGGCTCAGTAGCTGAGAGGCAGAACAAGAAGTGATATCAGGAAAACTAGGGAACTTTAAACTAGCTCCCTCCAATGAGCAAGAAAAGGAACAGGGCTGGCTCAGTGAATAAGAGCCAGGGCTTGTTCAGGAAACACTAAGACCACATACACAATATGTAGTATTACTAACATTGGCCTGGCTTTGCTTTGATTTGATTGTGTGTTAACTTTGCTTTTCTTTATATTTTTATGCAGTCTTTAGAGTCTTTTTACTTTTCCATTTGTGATTTGTTTCTGTGCCTTACTTTCAATTCTTTTGCCTCTACATCAGCTTCCCTTACTCCCACATTCTCTCTCCTCCTTGCTGAGTTGCGAGCAGGATAGGGAGAACTGTCTCCTCTTTGAGAGAATAGCAGCTTGATCTTAGAAAAGTATAGGGAATCGGGATAGCATACCTTGCTTTGCTTGAGGGAATCTGGCTTTTTGTGTGTGATTGTGTAGACGCCCACATGTGTGTCTACATTAGATTCTAGTAGAAGATAAAAGCTGGTACCTCGGCTCTGTTTAGCTGTGCTAAGTAAAGCTACAGGAGTGGCTTACAATTTTGAGCTAGACAGTGGCAGCTTTGCCTTCATAAATCTCTCAAACTGCTGTCAAGATGAGTCATATGGAACACATGTCCTTACCTCACTTCTCACTAATATCTACCTTCTTTTATTGCACTGGTGTTTTAATTGTACTTTGTTCTAAGGTGGCAGAATGAAAATGAGAAAATAACATATTTAACAACTTGGAAAACAAAATAGAAAGAGACCATGCTTGAAGAGTGTAGTTCTATAATTTAAAATTTTTCCCCACTGAATGGGCATGTGTATTTTTCAGCTATTTAGTTTTCTGAAAAGCAGAATAAATCAAAGCCCACATTTGCCCTTGAATTTTCCTTGTTCAAACAAATCTGTTTTCCTTTGAATTCAGCACTATGACCTCACTATTTGACCAAACCTCGTTATTTCCAACTGTTACAATCTTTTTTTCTGAAAACCTAACCACCCACACAATTTGACATGCTGTTAGATAACCAACAAGTTTTCTGTCTCACAGAAATATGTATTTCTATATGTATGCTCCTTTTAGACGAGTCAGTCAATTTCTTTAAGGCTTTTGTGTGTGTCTTGCAGCGGTTATATATAATGTATTCCTGTGTATATGGTACAGAAGTAGGTGATGTGTGATTGAAGCACACTAAGCAGCAAGCCAGGGGTTGCATTTTGCAGGATGGATGTGTTGTCAGATGAAGCAGACAGAAAGTGGGAGACAAACAGAGACTTGAATTGAGAGACAGCATTGAACTTAAGTAACCCTTCTGCACTGTCTCACACATTTGATTTAACAAAAATTTAACCGAGGGTTAACTTTCTTCATGATATTCGCAGAACTTTTGTTGAATATTGAAGATGTGTCTGAATATAAGTGAAATTTATTATCTGTAGTTTTACAGTTTGATGCAAAAGCCTCTGTTGAAGGGTGATATTAAATGTTCTTCTTACCATTGCATGGTTATAGCACAATGTCTCAATGACAGTTGCAAATCATTGTATCATATTGGCTAATGATGTCTTCTTCCTTTTTCTGTCTTGTCAAAGTTTTTTTTTAGCTTAGGGCTTTGACTGGCTCATTCTGACACATGGACATGCCTTGATCAATTAACAGTTATTGTAGCTTTATTGTAGCTTGAGTAACATTTTTATTGTTTTTATCCTGTTAAAAGGTAAACTGAATCCCTGGTTTCAAGTTTTACTGTATGCAACTGCTAACAGATTTTTATTCAGGATAACATGCATTTAGCTTTGTACATATCCCCATCAACCTCTTTCTGTGAAAAAAATGTCAAAAAGCAGCACAGAAGGACCCAGTATTCAAGGCGAGACAGACAGTGGGATTATTCAAAGCATTTATAAAAATACAGATCCGTGGTATCAGCAGTTAGGTTGGGGTACAGCCTATTACTGGAAACTCTGGTTGGAGAAAAACACAGATTAGTGACCAAGATAATCTGATGAAGGATGATTATCCATATGAGCCACTAACCTGGTTTAACAGTTCAGTCCATCTACATAGAACAAGGTAGGATCCAGCCAGTGGGCTGCCAAGAAGATGCAGCGGGTGCCCCCCAGAGTTTCCCAGATGTTGCAGACCTGGAGAACAAGAAGGAGTCCAAGCCAGATCATGGAAACAGATCAGAACAGAAGGGGCCCAGTCAGGCATAGCAATGAGAAGAGGGACAGGCTGGTTGAGGGTTTCAGGAATCCACAGAGAGTTCAGGCAGAATGTTCAAACAGGAACAGGCAGGCTCAGCGGTTGAGAAGCAGAACAGGTCAGGATATCAGGAACACTACAGAATGCTAAAAAAAAAAAAAAAAAAAAACCTCTCTCCACTGAGCCAAGACAGGAACAGGGCTCACTCAGTGGATAAGAGGCAGATCAGGATCAGGAAGTCAGAAACACTATGGAAAAATCTGCTCTCTCCACTAGCCCCTGAGAACGAGCACTAGAACAAAAGCATCAATCTGGCCACAATGGCTGGGACTGAGCCGTATACATAAAGCAGCAGCAGGTGGATTAGATGAGCAGTGAGGAATAACCAGGCAAAGTTAACAGGTGAATGGAGTCAGCAATTAGGCCAGTCATCAGTGCCAAGATAATGACAGGAAAAGCATCCCCAAGCTATAGTGTTTTCACCAACTTTGTATTATGATTAAAATATTGTTTATTATAATGCTTTTACACCTAGGTCTGCTGGGTTTTTAAATTAGGTTCCTTCTAAAAGCAAGTGGTTACACTATTTCATTCACGAGTATCAGAATTAAAGGGTCTCTATTTAAATGTAATTCTAAACTCTTATTAATAAGCACAAAATGAATAATACCAATACAATGTCTTTTCTGCAAATATTTCATATGAGGTATATTATTCTAACTACCAAATAAAAAATCCTCTCTGATGAGTGTATTTTCATTTCAAACTGATTTACTCCCATGCGGTCACAATCCCATCCACCTTTATGCACTGGAAGGATTCTTTTGCATAGTCTTTATTCATGACTGAAGGCTTACGTCACTCTACTGTGTCAAAGCTTAAGGTGTCACACCAGCCTTTTCTTCATCTAATTTTACCTCACATTCTGTTTCCTCCTTTGTACAGCTGTCAAACTTTTTATTTAAACTTGAACCTCATGTTATTCACAGTGGACTAACCTCACCTTGATCAGCTTAACTTTTGCGACTGATTGCAATGCAAGAGACATATCCCAACCTCAGCAGTAAATTTCATTTACGTTTAGCAGCAAGGAGTCCGATCTCACCATAAAAGTACAGCCACTATAGTTACATGTCTGTAATGATAATGAGAGCAAAGGGGTTAAGTAATTTCCCATCTTTCCTTATGTTGTGTTTTTTCTGACCTGTAGTGAACTGGTTTATACACCTTACAGTCAGAGCATCTTCCTCCCAACAGCGAAACCATCCATGTGAATAAAGTTAGCGTGAACAAATTAGATAAGCACTATTTTTAGCTGGGTGTTTTTGTGTTCAGGTTTTACCAGAAGGTAGTCAAAAATGAGCACATACCCACACGCTGACACATAATCACACACACCATTAAAGAAAGCTGCTTATACATACTAATAGAGCAACTTTATCTGTCTCTCTGAGTGCTTTTTTTTTTTTATTCCTTAAATTGGCTGGATGCTGACATATGGACAGCTACAGTGGATAGGATGAGGTGCATGAATAAATACAACCAGTTTATCACTAGCAGCATGTGGTCCTGTTTATAGGCAGCCTGTGAGGGGATTCAAATTGACTCAATTCTGGCTCTGACTCCAGGTTTCTATTGTTAGACCTAAAAAAGATTGAGTTTCTTTCTTTTCCCCCTTCACGCTACTGACTACCTTTTCCGAGTTTCTCACCAAACTACCAAACTTTCTGCTCATGAAAAGATTTCAATTTTTTTTTTTAACTTTATAGTAGAGGTAAAAATAAGAATGTAATGCTTACATTTAATTTAAATTATGTTCATCTACTCCATAAACAACTAAAACATAGAACATTCCTGAACAACAGATGGTTTCAAATTAGGATTTGTCAAATATTTAAAATGAATTTTAAAAGAATCTGCTGTTTTAAGGAGTGCCTTTTTTTGTGTGATTTTAATCACATATTTATAAAAAAATAATAATAAAAACTGATGTTACTTCCCGTTCAGACTTTGGGCTGTTTTGATTACTTGGCATGTTGTATGTTTGCTCACTAAATGGTATTACTTTTGCTCATTATTATTGCCTTTCTTTTGTTTAGTGGTTTCAGTCCCATTTCCATATTATGAAGCTTTGTTGCCTGTTTTCTGTGGCCTGTTGTGTTTATTGAAGCTGGTACTGGCTCTCTTTTTCTCTTTTTCAGATTCTTGCTGGT
This sequence comes from Cyprinodon variegatus, assembly GCF_000732505.1. NCBI lineage: Eukaryota > Metazoa > Chordata > Actinopteri > Cyprinodontiformes > Cyprinodontidae > Cyprinodon > Cyprinodon variegatus. The sequence goes on from NW_015150752.1 coordinate 673,930, forward strand.
GGTGCCTATATCCTCTGCCATGGAAGAGCATCGTTTTAGTGGGCTACGCAGAGCGAAAACTTAGTTGCGATCAACCATACCTTAAAAAAAACTCAATGCCATTGCATTGCCATATTCACCTTGACAGACCTGACAAACAAGAAATTGCTTACCAGTATGTTTATGTTAGTGACAGGAGACATGTTTTTGGGTCCTTCGTTTATTCTTAAAAAGTACATTTACTTTATAGACTACACTACATAGGTTATTCTGAAGATTATTGTACATGTCATTAAAAGGCATAATTTATTGTATTCATACCTATTTTTATTGTTAATATCTTTGTATGTTTGTATTTTGAATAGGGCATGATGTTTTGGTTGGACATTCACTGTCGCTGATACTGAGCACCAATTGGATCCAGCAGGATTTTTAATTTTTTTTTGAAAACTATTTGTCTGTAGGCTATGACAAAAGAAACTGTTCGGATTTTCTCTATTTTTACGTGGCCCTTCGTATTACTCTTAAACAGAGATGGGAAGTACAAATACTTCGTCACTGTACTCAAGTAGATTTTTCTGATATTTTTACTTTACTTTAATACTTATTACTACTACTCCTTACATTTTTACACAAATATCTGTACTTTCTACTACTTACATTTTAAAAAATTGGCTGGTTACTTTAGTTTTGAATCATTTCAATGGAGTTACCGTTATTATTTTTCACGTCATCAATACCAAATACAATCTAATTGCATGGGAATCTACATTGCATTTGACGCACCACTACAAGATGAATCGACAGATTCGGCGGTATTAATTTGCGGCAAATCATTGCAGCTTGGTGGCGGTGGCGTTAGCATAGTAGTATGGACGACGAGATGATTGAAAATAACCACAACGGAGATCTAGTCCTATTGGCAGACATCCATTTAAAATGTAGGCAACGGCATGAATAAAGTGGTTTCTACTTTTACTTTTATACTTTTATATTAAGTAAATTTACAAGCCTGTACTTTGTTACTTTTACTTGAGTAAAGAAGTTTAATCAGTACTTCCACTTTTACCAGAGTATTTTTTAACACAAGTATCTGTACTTTTACTCAATACGGAAAGTGAGTACTTTTGCCATCTCTGCTCTTAAATGTGACTGCATGCACAAATAACGGGAGATCTCACATACTAGTGGACTGTTTATGGAAGTAATGGTGACTGTGATTGTTTCTAGAAGTTTTCTGTATTTTGGTTTGAAATAAGACCTTTGAAAAAATTAAGGGAAAAAAACACTGATACTGGCTTTTCCTTGTCTTTATTAGAAAGCTGTTAAACAATTGTAGCCAATAATATTAAGACAACATCATAGTGAGACAAAATAAGGTAAGAAGAAAGCAGCACAGCTGTTCACAACAGTCTTTTATGGAGGGCTTCTGCTACTGCTGTGTTGGGCCTGGAGAGTGACGTAAAAGACAGATAAAAAAAGATCAGATTCGAGCCGTTCATATTGCAATGAAAAAGAGGGATATGAGTCGCATTTAGAAATGATTGGTTGACCTATCTATTCCACCCAATTCAAAAATGCTATCTGCGCCCCTGCTGTAGAGCTAACGACACAAAGCATGTGAATCACTGCTGTTGCTATCCAAGAGAAGCGAATTATGCAAAGTCAGTGACTCAATACCATCACCTGGACTTGGATAGAAAACTTTCAACCCAGCTGTCTTTATAATTTGATCTAATTGCCTTTGTGAATAAAGTAAGATGATTTGTGGCTTGATTTGGCACCATATAAATAAATGGAATTAATTGAAAGCTTGTGGTTCTGCTTACTCATAAAAAAAAAAAAAAAATTATTAATTAATAAATCAAACTCATCCTATGTCTTGAAACATTCATCCATTGCTATTTTATCAGTCTTCCAAAGCCTTTGAGATAAAACTAGTACATTTAGGCAAAGAATGGTTAATCTATTATTTCTGTTTCTTTTCTTTTGACTTATAGGGCAGTAAAATTTTACATTTCTGACAAATCTGAAGAAACAATGTATCAGACAGTCAAGCAAAAGCAGATACCAAACATCACAAATCAGAGGAAGATGAATACATAAAGGGATAGACATGGTCAATGGAGAGGGACATTTTAATGAACACATTTAGGTTTGACCATTATACTGATTAGCATTTGAAAAAATATATTCCATAGATAACATCCTTAGCATCTTAGTCAGAAAGTTTCCGTTTGTGGATTTTGTGTTTTTTTTTAATGGATAGAAATAGCAAAACTCAGAAATGGCATTGTCATGAGTAAGTGACAAAGATGACTTGAGCCCAAAAGGGGAACTGTCCTGTAAAGGCTGTTTCACATTAAGAATTTATTCCAGAATATCTATTAATCTACAAGAAAAGCCTGCATAAGTCAAATATTTATTAGCTCTGATTAGGAAATTCATATTTTAGATATCACTGTGTCTCATTCTTCTCAACTCATAAATATTCACGTCATTCCTGATAACCCCAGAAGATGTGAGACAGATTTTCTCAGTCAGAAATTTGCCTGTGCAGAAGACTAACATTTCTTTAAAAGTTGCTAAACTCTTTATTTCGAAACATGTTTGAAGAATTTGTGGATGACTGTGTGGTAAACTTTATTGCATTTAATTCAATTTGCAGTCCCTATGGGTTGTAATGTTTCAGTACTACAGTTTATTTTCTAACTACCTTAATATAATACTATCATTGCTTCAATGTGTTTTCCATGTCTAGAAATTGTTATTTTTAGAAATGGAAATTCGCTTTTAGATTTGTTGGTTTTCATCAACAAATCAGGCTTTTAAGTATAGTTCATAAATGAGCAAAAATCCTTCCTTCCTTCCTTCCTTCCTTCCTTCCTTCCTTCCTTCCTTCCTTCCTTCCTTCCTTCCTTCCTTCCGGACGGAGGCATTCAAACGTGCCAAAGGTACACAGGATGCATCCTGATAGCGGGCTAAAGCCATCTCAAATGACTTTTTTTTTTTATTTGTGCAGCCCTTGACTTTATAAACTTCTATATTATAGGTCCCCTCACCCTCTCTGTAAGGCTGAACCAACACACCCTAAAGGACAAGCACATTTTGGTCAGGTGTATTTGGGATCTTATTCCTTTAGTCCGAGGTCTCCAGAGTTTTTGCGCTGTGTATTAAAATTACCACATTGAAATGGCTCAAGCGCCATACATTTTTTATTTTACCCCAAAATAATTTCTTTAAGAACTAATTTATTTATATTTTATTTGTTTTTCTTTTTTTTCTTTTTTTTC